>NC_053023.1:627626542-627806604 GCF_003073215.2 Triticum urartu
CTTCGGGGCACAATCCGTTGAAGAGAATATCACAAGCTTGAGCATTGTATTGCAACATCTTCAACTCATCCGCGGTAGCTTCACGGTTCGGTTCTCTCCCATCAAAGAAGTCACCTTGCAAACCAACACACACAATAGCCCAAACGGCGGGGTTATGTCCAAGAATATGCATTTTCATTTTATGCTTCCAACTAGCAAAATTGGTACCATCAAAGTAAGGACCTCTACGGTGATAATTTCCCTCGCTAGACGCCATACTCTCCTAGGTTGTGAAACCAAGGCTATGACCACCAAAAGCTATGGAGATCAAAGCAAATGGAGACCAAAGCTCTGATACCACTTGTAGGATCGAAAGTATGTCTAGAGGGGGGGTGATTAGACTACTTGACCAAATAAAAACTTAACATTTTCCCAATTTTAGTTCTTGGCAGATTTTAGCTAATTTAGGACAAGTCAAGCAGTCATCACATAATTCAAGCAAGCATGCAAAGAGTATATAGGCAGCGGAAAGTAAAGAATGCAACTTGCAAGAATGTAAAGGGAAGGGTTTGGAGAATTCAAACGCAATTGGAGACACGGATGTTTTTCCCATGGTTCAGATAGGTGGTGCTATCCTACATCCACGTTGATGGAGACTTCAACCCACGAAGGGTAATTGTTGCGCGAGTCCACACAGGGCTCCACCCAAGGGTAACGGTTGCGCGAGTCCACACAAGGCTCCACCCAAGAAGGGTCCACGAAGAAGCAACCACCCACAAAGGGTCCACGAAGAAGCAACCTTGTCTATCCCACCATGGCCATCGCCCACACAGGACTTGCCTCACTAGCGGTAGATCTTCACGAAGTAGGCGATCTCCTTGCCCTTACAAACTCCTTGGTTCAACTCCACAATCTTGTCGGAGGCTCCCAAGTGACACCTAGCCAATCTAGGAGACACCACTCTCCAAGAAGTAACAAATGGTGTGTAGGTAATGAACTCCTTGCTCTTGTGCTTCAAATGATAGTCTCCCCAACACTCAACTCTCTCTCATAGGATTTGGATTTTGTGGACAGAAGATTTGAGTGGAAAGCAACTTGGAGAGGCTAGAGATCAAGATTCATATGGTAGGAATGGAATATCTTGGTCTCAACACATGAGTAGGTGGTTCTCTCTCAGAACATATGAGTTGGAATGGTGTGTGTGTTCTGATGGCTCTCTTCTCGAATGAGAAGGAGGTGGAGGGGTATATATAGCCTCCACACAAAATCCAACCGTTACACAGTTTTCCAATCTCGGTGGGACCGAATCATAAACTCGGTCGGACCGAAAATGTAAACCTAGTGACCGTTAGAGATTTTCGGTGGGACTGACATGCAACTCGGTAGGACCGATATGGTTAGGGTTTGGGCATAACGTTATCTCGGTGAGACCGATTACACAAACTCGGTGAGACCGAATTTGGTAATTAGCTAACCAGAGAGTTGGTCAGGCAAGCTCGGTGGGACCGATTTGCTCTTTCGATGAGACCAAGTGGAACTCGTTGAGACCGAAAAGTTACAAAGGGGAAACACTGAGTTTACATTGCAATCTCGGTGGGACCGATTCGCTCTTTTGGTGAGACCGAAAAGTTACGAAAGGGAAATAGAGAGTTTGCAATCCCATCTCGGTGAGACCGAGATCCTTATCGGTAGAACCGAATTGCTAGGGTTTGGCAGTGGCTAATGACAAGTGAAACTTGGTGGCGCCGGATAGGAAGAATTGGTAGGACCAAGTTTGGCTTAGGGTTTAGGTCAAATGTGGATATGGGAAAGTAGTTGAGGGTTTTTGGAGCATATCACTAAGCACATGAAGCAAGAGGCTCATTAAGCAACACCTCATCCCTCCTTGATAGTATTGGCTTTTCCTAAAGACTCAATGTGATCTTGGATCACTAAAATATAAAATGAAGAGTCTTGAGCTTTTGAGCTTGAGCCAATCCTTTGTCCTTAGCATTTTGAGGGTTCCACTTTCACATCCATGCCATGCCAATCACTGAGCTTTCCTGAAATTATTATCTTGGAATAGCATTAGCTCAATGAGCTATATGTTGTTATGAATTACCAAAACCACCTAGGGATAGTTGCACTTTCAGGATGCTAGTGGGGTGGTCCCTTCTATCAAAAGTGATCGGGCAGGAAGACCATGGGTTGAACTTTGGGGCGACTGGCTCCATCGCGTATACGTCCCTTAGCGCACGCTTCCGCTCCCTCTTGGGGACGTGGGTTGCATATATCATGTTCACTGTCGGCACTTGTGGGGGAAAACCTTTCTATCCACTGTTGTTCGGTGGCCGGGGCTCCTCCTCGTCATTGCTATGCAGCCCCTTGTCTCTGCTTTCGGCATTTAACTTGCCTGCCTGCTTGAACACCCAACAATCCCTGTTGGTGTGATTGGCTGGTTTTTCGGGGGTGCCATGTATCTGGCATGAGCGGTTGAGTATTCGGTCCAAGCTGGACGGGCCCGGAGTATTTCTTTTGAATGGGTCTTTCCGCTGACCGGGTTTAGAGCCTCTGAATCCGGCATTAACTGCCGTATCCTCGGCATTATCGTCGTTAATGCGGAGCTTTTGCTTGTTGCGACGCGACCTGCCACTGTTGTCCTTGGTATCTGAATTACCAGGTCTCTTGGTCATGTTATTGCTGCGAGCTAGCCATCTGTCTTCTCCCGCGTAAAAGCGGGTCATAAGTGTCGTGAGGGCTACCATAGATTTCGGCTTTTCCTGTCCGATTCCTCTGGCTGCTGAATTATGTGGCTAAGGTCATCGGTGTCTGGTGGTCGCACATAAGTGCCCTGGAAATTGTTGAGGAATGCGGTTTCCAGGTCCTCCCAACAACCAATTGATTCCGCTGGCAAGCTGTTAAGCCAATGCCGAGCTGGTCCTTTAAGCTTGAGTGGGAGGTATTTGATGGCGTGTAGGTCATCACCGCGGGCCATGTGGATATGAAGGAGATAGTCCTCGATCCATACCGCAGGATCTGTTGTGCCATCGTATGATTCGATGTTCACGGGTTTGAAACCCTCAGGGATTTGATGACCCATTACTTCATCTGTGAAGCATAGTGGGTGTGCGGCGCCTCTGTATTTGGCTATATCACGACGTAGCTCAAACGAGCTTTGTCTACTGTGTTCGGCCCTGCCGGATTTACTGTATCCGGAGTGACAATTACCGTCTTGTGCCGTGGGGCGCCCACGCGATCCGTAGGTCGATCTTGTTTGCCTTGCCTTGTCCTCCAATATATCTCGCAGGTCTGGCGCATTTTCCCGTGCCTTGGTATTTTTTGAGCGGCGCCGGGGTGCAGCTTGAGTGGAGGGCCGAGAGGCCTCTCTGTCGCGGCCACGGGGTGGCCGGTCGGCCGCATCATGCGCTGGTGATGTAGGTTTAGGTGTTTCCTCCTCTAATCGGGGTAGCAACCTGCGCTTTGGGTAGCTCTTGGAGGGGCGTTCGAGTTCATACTCTTCGGCTGCAAGGACTTCAGTCCATCTGTCGGCTAGCAAATCTTGATCAGCTCTAAGCTATTGCTGTTTTTTCTTGAGGCTGCTCGCCGTGGCCATAAGCCTGCGTTTGAAACGCTCTTGTTCAAAGGGATCCTCCGGCACGACAAATTCGTCGTCATCGAGGCTTGCCTCGTCTTCGGAGGGAGGCATATAATTATCGTCCTCGACCTCTCTGTCTGCCGCTCTCTCATGAGGGCTGGCTTCTGCATCCTCCTGTGCTGAATCTTGCTACAGGTGGTTGTCTTCGGCACTATCCGGGGTGTTATTATCTCTCGTGCCGGAATCACCGTTTTTGCTTTGGCGGGATTTAGAGCGGCGCCGCTGACGCCGGCGCTTAGGCTGCTTCTTAGAGGGGTCATCCTCTGCTGTTCCATCGCCATTGCCTTCTTTTGGGGTGTCCACCATGTATATATCATACGACGAGGTGGCTTTCCAGTGCCCTATAGGCGCTGGTTCTTGATCGTCTCCTGCATCAGCGTCCATACTGTCGATGTCTTCGGAGTCAAAGTCGAGCATGTCGGTTAAATCATCGACAGTGGCTATGAAGTGGGTGGTGGGTGGGCTTTGAATTTCTTCATCATCCGCATCCCAACCTTGCTGACCATAGTCCGGCCAGGGCTCTCCTGATAAAGAGAGATACTTTAGTGAGTTCAAAATATCGCTGAAGGGCGAGTGCTAAAAGATGTCCGCGGCAGTGAACTCCATGATCGGCGCCCAATCAGGTTCGATCGGCAGGGGCGCGGAGGGCTCGGAGTCTGGAGAGGAATCCGGCTCCTTGGAGTCACGGGCTTCGCAGAGAATAGGGCTGGTGTTCGGCTCGATCGCCGTAGAGATTGCAGCCCCCGAGGCGGTGTCCAACCACCCATCCTCGATTGGCACAATTGGCACAGTAGGAAGTGGGTGGGAGCCCCCGAGACCCGAGGGCGGCACTCTGGAGACTCTGGGGCGTGTACAGCCCCACTCATTATTATGTGAGAGTGTCACGAGCAGAGACCTTCACAGGCGCGAGCCTTACTTCATATCGCCAGGCGAGGGCCCAGCCCTACGCCACCCTTGACCACCATTGGGGTGTCCGGAAACCAGGACGAGACCAAGGGGCAAAGAGGACGCTGGCAGCGCCCTCGACGACCATGGGTCCTCTGCCGGGGGGAAGGCTCACCGGCGCATCCCCCGGTAGAGGGCCTACCTCCGTGCAGCACTTTGCTCCATGTGGCGTGGGGGGCCGGCTCTGGGCCTCTCCCACGCAGCCCCCAGAGCACCACTCCTGTCGCCGGCCGGGCCACTGCCCCGAGGTATCTAACTGCTACCGCGGCCTGGTTCTCCTGGAGTTTGGGGTTAGCGTAAGCTTGCTCCTGAGATATTGACCATACCCCGCCGTCGTCATTGATGAAGGGGTCGGCGAAGCTTCTAGGTGGCTCATGGAAGACCTGCACCATGGGCCCTCTAGCAGCCCATCCCAGTTCGGGGAACGGATTGGGGCCTTCCCCCGGCAAGCATTCCGGGTTCACTGTGCGGTGCACGTAGGCGTCCGTGACCACCTCACCAGAACCGCCACCCAGATGCCCCGCTCCTTGAGCCGCCAGTCGCGGCGCTTGACCCTGGTGGCCGCTGTGTGCTATCCTGGTGCATCCTCATGGCGGGCCATCGGTGCTTGTCCCTCCTAGCGATGGCGTGGTCGCGGCAGGACGGCCAGCGTCAAGACCCGCGCCGGTGTCATCGGATCCCCCTGACGCCCCAGGGGGTGCGCGGGCTCGCCTGGGCCTCGCGCGCGCTTCTGCCACAATCTAGGGTGTGGTCAAGGAGCTGAAGGGCGGTGTACCACTGCAGGTGGCGTCCAGTAGTTCGGTGACTCGCTCCAGTAGTGCATCGCGACCACTCTCTGCCAGTCTGCACTGCAGCAGCTCCCGTGCCACGATGAGCGCGGTTCGCATGTTCGCCTGCTCCCATCGGGTGTGTGGTGTCGTTGCCGCAGCAAAATCCGTGGATCGCGTGACTGCGTGTGTGCATCGCGGTGCGAGGGCAGCAGGCGCCGGCCCGCGCTCCCATGCCCACGGGTGTTGGGCAGTGTGCGGGCCGCCTGGAGCGTGGAGTTGAGGTCTTATGGAGCAGATGGCACCGCCCGGGCAGACCAGGCCGCCCAGTGGTCGGCTTGGGTCCCCGGACCGTCAGACATTGGAGTCGCGGGGCAACGGCGGGTCGGTCGACGGAGAAGAAAGATTCGGCGCACCCCTACCTGGTGCACCAAATGTCAGATTCGGGGTTCCAGCAAACCTTTGAGGTTCAAACTCTGGGGTGCGCACGAAGATCCCTCTCTTCCTAGCTCGCTCTCGCAACAATATCAAAGCCTAGCTCACCGAACCAAAGGAACAAGAGGCACAAGGGTTTATACTGGTTCAGGCCACTGTTGTGGTGTAATACCCTACTCTAGTGTGGTGTGGTGGATTACCTCGTGGGCTAAGGATGGATCAGTACAGTGGATGAACAGCCTCCTAAGGAGAGGTGTTCTTGAGCTCAATGAGCTGGTGTGTCTCAGGATGGTCCGAATGATCCGTTCGTCCCCCTGCTATGGTGGTGGCTAGCCCTATTTATAGATGCCCTGGTCCTCTTCCCAAATGTTAGGTGGGAAGGGATCCCACAATGGCCAATTTTGAAGGGAGACAACTAGTACAAGTTATCCTGACAAAAGGTGGTCTTCGTGTGCCAAAGGTTCTGGTGGTGATGCAGTTGTGGGGTTCCCGGTGACCTCCGTCCTGCCGTCCTACTGGTCTTGGTCTTGTTGCACCGATACGGAAACCTTTGCCTGATGCCTCGGGACTCCTCTCCTGCGCCTACCTCTTTAATTAGCACCAAAGAGGAAACTGGCACTCTTCGCCCGCTGGCGCCCGGCTGGCTTTGGTCATCATGGCTCATGTCATGCGAACCTCGCGTGGTGCCCCTTGCATAGATATCTCCGCCCCTCGGGAGCCAGCCTAGCGAGGCTGCCCCTGAGGAGGTCCTGTGTCATCCGTCTCGTGTGGCTTGGACAATAGCGAGGGTCTTGAGTGGTTGCTGATGAAGATGGGCCGTACCGGGCCGCCGGTAGAGCCACGCCGTGGGCTGTAGGCAGGCAAATCTGGGTACCCCCGTTCCCCCAGGACGCCGACAGACAAGTACTTTGCCTAGAAGATGGAGGAGAATAGCTCAACCAGTGAGCAGGTGCTCAGAATGTCTGGGTACTACAATCGCTTGAATCAAGTGGGAGTTAATCTTTCAGCTAAGATAGTGATTGACTAATTTCTCTAGTCATTATTACCAAGCTACTAGAACTTCGTGAAGAACTATAATATGCAAGGGATGACAAAAATGATTCCTGAGCTCTTCGCGATGCTGAAATTGGCGATGGTAGAAATCAAGAAAGAGCATCAAGTGTTGATCGTTAACAAGACCACTAGTTTTAACAAAATGGGCAAGGGAAAGAGTGGGAACTTCAAGAAGAATGGCAAGCAAGTTGTCGCTCCCATGAAGAAGCCCGAAGCTGGACCCAAGCCTGAAACTGAGTGCCTCTACTGCAAAGGAAATGGTCACTAGAAACGGAACTACCCCAAATACTTGATGGATAAGAAGGATGGCAAAGTGAACTGTGTTTTGGCAAAAGAAACCTAAGCTGTCGTTTCTTATAGTTTGGGGTTGTGACACTTATGACAAAAGGCTTCAGCCAGATAAGCTCGAACCCAAATCGAAGAAGTGTGCCTTCATTGGGTACACCTTCTACCACTAATCCGAATGCAAGATCTTTGTTGCAAAGAATGGAACATTTCTAGAGAAGGAGTTTCTCTCGAAAGAAGTGAGTGGGAGGAAAGTATAACTTGATGAGGTAATTGTACCTTCTCTCTATTTGGAAAGTAGCACATCAGAGAAATCCGGTCCCGTGATGCCTACACCAACTAGAGAGGAAGCTAACGATGATGATCATGAAACTTCACATCAAGTTACTACTGTACCTCATAGGTCGAACAGAGCATGTTTCGCACCAGAGTGGTATGGTAATCCTATCTTGAAAGTCATATTACCAGACCACGACGAACCTGTGAATTATGAAGAAGCAATAATGAGCCCAGATTCCGACAGATGACTTGAGGCCATGAAATCTGAGATAGGATCCATGTATGAGAACAAAGTATGGACTTTGGTGGACTTGCCCATCGATCGGAAAGCTATTGAGAATAAATGGATGTTCAAGATGAAGACAAACGTTGATGGTAATGTCACCATCTACAAAGCTCGACTTGTCGTGAAAGGTTTTTGACAAGTTCAAGGGGTTGACTACGATGAGACCTTCTCACCGGTAGCAATGCTTAAGTCCATATGAATCATGTTAGCAATTGCGGCATTTTATGTTTATGAAATCTGGCAAATGGATGTCAAAACTGCATTCCTTAATGGATATTAAAGAAGAGTTGTATATGATGCAACCAGAAGTTTTTGTCGATCCTAAAGGTGGTAACAAAGGGTGGAAGCTCCAGTGATCCATCTATGGACTCGTGCAAACATCTCGGAGTTGGAATATATGTTTTGATGAGGTGATCAAAGCATATGGTTTTATACAGACTTCTGGTGAAGCCTATATTTACAAGAAAGTGAGTGGGAGCTCTGCAGCATTTCTGATATTATATGTGGATGACATATTATTGAATGGAAATGATATAGAATTTCTGAATATCATAAAAAGGATACTTGAATAAGATTTTTTTTCGATGAAATACCTCGGTGAAGCTACTTATATATTGGGCATAGAGATCTATAGGGATAGATCGAGATGCTTAATAGGACTTTCACAAAGCACATACCTTGACAAGATTTTGAAGAAGTTTAAAATGGATCTGTCAAAGAAAGGGTTCTTGCCTGTGTTGCAAGGTGTGAAGTTGAGTAAGACTCAAAACCCGACCACGACACAAGATAGAGAGTGAAAGTGCTAGTGATCGACTAGATGGGGGGTGAATAGGAGATTTTTATGGAAGTCTTCTAAACAGGGAAGTTTTGAAGACAAACGATAGAAGTAAACCTATTACCACGCAGCGGAAGGTAGACTACACTAGGCAAACCCTAGTCAGGTAATCAACGAAGTGAAAGCACGATGACTAATAGCAGCTAGGCAGTAGGGATCAGGTAGGAAGATATTGTGAAGCCAATCAGAACAAGCAGTCACTCAGTGAAGACAAAAGACAATGCAATCACGCAATGACTTCACAAGGACCAACAGTGAGTAAAGGGAAGGGAAGGATGAAACCAGTGACTCGTTGAAGACAATGATTTGTTGGACCAGTTCCAGTTGCTGTGACAACTGTACATCTGGTTAGGGCGGCTAGGTATTTAAACCTGAGGACAAACAGTCCCAGACACCCAGTCCTGGACATGCAGCTCAGAACCCTTAGTCCTCACCGTATTCCCCTTGAGCTAAGGTCCCGCAGACCTCGCCCAATCACTCTGGTAAGTCTTCAAGGTAGACTCCCAAACCTTCACAGACTTCGTTCACCGGCGATCCACAATGACTCTTGGATGCTCAGAACGCGACGCCTAACAGGCTGGAGGATTCACAGTCCTCAAGTGTAATAAGTCTTCAGATCACACAGACAAGAAGACTTAAGTGATGCCTAACACTCTTTGGCTCTGGGTGGTTAGGACTTTATCCTCGCAAGGAATTCTCTCTCAAAGGCTTCGAGGTGGGTTGCTCTCAAACGACAACAGCCGTACTTTAACTCTGAGCAGCCAACCGTTTATGGTTGTAGGGGGTGGGCTATTTATAGCCACTAGGCAACCCGACCTGATTTGTCCGAAATGACCCTGGGTCACTAAGGAACTGACACGTGTTCCAATGGTTAGATTTTAAACACACACGGCAACTTTACTTGGGCTACAAGCAAAGCTGACTTGTCCAACTCTGGACAAGATTCGCTCTCATAGTCTTCACTCGAAGACATAGGATTTTGGTTAAGCATCACTTTAGTCATTCTGACTAGTTCTCTTGGACCCCACTTAACAGTACGGTGGTTCCTATGACTCAACAAAGAAGAAAAATAACTACGAAAGATCTAAGTCTTCGAGCTCCATAGTCTTCATGCGATGTCTTCTCTTGTCATAGTCTTCAATGTGAATATCTTCACATACCACCTTTGACTTCAATGTCTTCATACATTTTTAGG
Organism: Triticum urartu; assembly: GCF_003073215.2. Lineage (NCBI taxonomy): Eukaryota > Viridiplantae > Streptophyta > Magnoliopsida > Poales > Poaceae > Triticum > Triticum urartu. The sequence goes on from NC_053023.1 coordinate 627,636,236, forward strand.
GGTCATCTCTGGTAGGAAAACCGAATCAATGAGGGACTTCTACCTGCGTTATCCTGCAATTCTCACAAACACATTAGTCCCTCAACTAGGTTTGTCGTCAATACTCCAAAACCAACTAGGGGTGGCACTAGATGCACTTACAATCTCCCCCTTTTTGGTGACTGATGACAAACTGGTTGAAGTTTTCAATGGGGAATATAATATGTGAAATTGTAAAGGATAAGGAATTGTCTTCATAAGTTGTAAGGGCTCCCCCTGAAGATGTCCATATAAGTAATTTGCTTTTGGAATGCAAATGCACATGGCAGGTTGTACTTGTGGAGATCCTCTCTTCAACTTATGATGACATTCATCATGCATGAAAAGTATGTGAAGATAATGACATGCATAATGGAAAATGGACGTCTGCAAAATGATCTAAGTGCGGAATTTATCGTCGCACATGCGGAATTTATCATCGCATCACAAAGTAGCAAACGAGTAGCAGACGACCATCGAGTTTAAGTGTTACAACTCAAAGAACCAAATGTATCAAAACGAGAGTTGTAAACACTAGGCAAAACATAAAGTAACCGCCCATATGGACCCGCTTGAAGACTATCACACACATACGCTTCTCCCCCTTTTGTCAGTAAGGACCAAAAAGGTTTGAAGACATAGAGCATCTACTCGTTCCCATGAGGAGTAGGTGAAGTAGCAAGGTCGTTGGTGTTGTTAGGCGGTGCAGACGAGCTCGGGGCAGTGTCGACGCGTGCTGAAGGAGGGGGCGATGAAGTAGCATCGTCTTCGTCATCACTCTGGCATTCATAGTTGCCGCAGAGGAAGAGAACTCAGAGTCTTCAAGTGAGGGAGTTCGTCGTAGCACAGCCCTTCGGGGAGGTGTGGAGTCAAACTTGAAACGTTCAGAGAAGCCATCCTCTTGAAGATCATCCTCAAAGCACATAAGCGTCAGCCCTTTCCATGTACGCCGACAAGTTTCATGGGAAACAAAGGCATTCTTGGTGGAAAGGTTGCGAATGCGGTTGACATCCACCAAGAGGCTGTGCATTTGGCGCTTCAGCCAGTCATGATGCCTATCCTGTTTCTGATGAAGAGCAACCAGAAGCTCTCGGTCATTGAGAACACGAGATCGCTTCTTGGGCCATTGGGCAATAGTTCTTTCAGTGGCTTCAGTGAGGGCACGATGAGGTGCGCGTGTAGTGCCAGCCAAAGGATAAACACGAGTGACTGCTTCAACTCCTTTAATGTTCTGAGAGAAACTTTGATGCTCCACATTCTGAAGACTAAGAGGCTCCTTGGCAGGCTCTGGATAGAGGGCTTCAACGGACATATCCACGTCAGGCATAAAGATCCGATGATTGCGAGCAGATGGCTGATATGAGATAGCTGAGTGGAGTTTGATCAGCCTCATTATCCATGGAGCGTAGAACTTCAAGCCAAAGAGATCAGATCCTGAAGCAGCAAGTTGGCGGATGAAGAAGTCTTGTGCATTGAAGCATTTGCCATGAAGAATATAGAAGACCAAAGTCTTCATTGCACCTTCCAGCTTTGCATATGGGGAATGTCCTTTCATGGGCCAGAGAGTTCGCCGTAAGATGTGATAGATGGTCCTTGGCAGATACTCCAGGTCTTCAACAAGGAACTCCTTAGGATATGCAGCGTCTTGTGGCAAAGGCTTCATCATACTGAGCATCTGACTCATGTTCGGTTCAGGCTTCTGAAAGATGCTCTCCATAGCTTCACTGTGAAGTTGACATCCAAGTTCATAGAGATCTCCAGGAGTGGGCAGACCAGTGAGCTCAATGATATCAGAGGCTTTGGCTTCGTGATGAACATTACCTGTCATCCACTCAAGGACCCAAGTCTTCGGATCTCTGTTGTAACCACGTATGTGAAGTGTGGCATAAAATTGGAGCAGCAACTCTTTGTTCCACTGCTCTTGCTCGGTGACGAAAGGCAACAATCCAACCTCTTTGAGCAGTCCAGAGCTTCTTCCAAGCAGGGCAGACCAGCTATTGCTTCGGTGTCAAGACGCATATGTGGGAAGATGCGACCTTGATTGTACAGAATGCAGGAGTAATAGCTGCGCTGCGTATAGCTCCAGAACCGATCAAAAGATATGCATTCCCTTGAGTAGGGGTTCTTGGAGCTATTGAAGAAGGTGTTGTCTGCTTTGAAGCTGTTGACATTGAAGGATCCAGGTGCTGATGCAGGACCTGGAAACCTGGGCAACCTTGGCATTGGCTTCTGTACCTGAGGCCTATGCTCAATGTGATAGTCAAACAGAGGACCAGCAGCAGCCACAGGAACAGAAGCAGTAGCATCATTGGCTTCACTGACTTCTGGTTCTTGGGTTGGTGTAGGCTCCACATTTTCTTCAGCCATGACAGCGTCAGTGGCTTCACTGGTGTTGGTGGTGGCAACCTCAAGATTTTCTACCTCCACTTGATGAGCTGGAGGGTCGGGCACAGACACATTCTCCTCGAGAACAGCTTCGTCAGTAGTTGGGGGAGTGGGGACATGTTCTTCTTCTTGGGTGTCATCGGCTGATGCAGCCGGAATGTCTTCAGCAGCTTTAGCTTCAGATTCAGAGATGGGAGGCCTTGGTCCTTTGCGAAGCCTGCGTAACGCTGGCGACGCCTTTGGAGATGGAGTTGGCTGGGCCTCAAAGTCATCATCTTCTTCTTGCCGGGATGGTGTGACTTGTTGCTGTGGGTGATCAGCCCATGATGCATCTTGAGAAATTGGTGTCAGAGGACGACCAATGCTGATGAGTTCGCTGTGCGTAAGCACAGGCGATGATACCTGTTGGTGCTCGATCTAAGGAAGAATTGCATCATCTTCAACATGGTCATGGTGACCAATGTCTTCAGCAGCGGTGGGATCAGCTGCTGGAATGTCTTCAGCTTCATGAGCCTCTGTGAAAGCAGGCTCATGGACAGTCAGTTGGCGCTCTTGATGTTCAGCGGCAGGGCGAACCATGGAGATAGGTTCAACAATTAAGGGCTCTGTGGGAGCAGCCCGTTCCTTCTTGGTCTTCCGCTTCTTCTTGGAGGGAGCAACAGCAGAGGCTTCAGGATGTTTCCTCTTTCTGGCTTCAGCCTCAGCAGTCCTCGTCTTCTTGAGTTCTGAAGCGGTAGACCTGGCTTTTGGTTTCGAGCCAGTCATGCTAGTTGGGAAGACAATGGGATGTGCTTCCTGCCTTGGTGCGTCGAGTTCGGCCATAGCGGGCTTCTTCTTCTACTTTGCAGCCATCCTGGGGTCGATGCCAGGACGCCCAAGGGCCTTGCGCTTCTCAGCCTCATTGTAGGCTTGCACACACTTGTCAGCCAGGCTCTTCATGCGCTCACGAGAACCTTGAGCTTCTTCACGCTTCTTGAGAAAGGCTTCTTTGAGCTCGTGCAGCCTGATCTTGAAGTTCTTGACCTCTTGCATGCTAAGCTTGGCCATATGCTTCTTGAACTGAGCATTCTCAAAGTCAATCTTCTGCTTCAGTTCAACGATGCGCTGGGCTATAGCTAACTCTGAAGCAATGGCGCCATGGAAGGCAGTACTGAGGCCAATGGGAAGTTGCAGATCTTCAAAGCTGAGGTTGGGCGTGTCAAACCACTCATCGATGAAGTCGTGGATGATTGCCACATCAAAGAGAGGCAAATTGTTGAAGATTTCTGCTTCTTCTTTGCTCTTGATTAGTTGCTCAAGAGCGTCATCTGCAAGATCTTCATCACTGGACAGATCAATGGCATCGTTGCGCAGAATAGCAGTACCAGTCAGTTCTTGGCTGGTGTGTGGCAGAGGCATCTTGACTTTTTGGGGCTTGGAGATGCATGACAGATCTTCAGACTGCACACTGTCTTCAGGAGGTGCAGTAGCCAGTGGCTTCGCCCGTGAGATTTTTGGTGCTGAGGCAGGCTTTGAAGCTTTAGGCTGCTTCAGTTTCTTTGGCTTCGGCACTGCAGGCGCTTCATCTGATTCAGCGTCATCTGCAGGCTCATCCACGACTGTCCCTTGAACCACGATATGAGTGATGAGACCTTCCAGGTTGTAGAAGGGCCCAACAAGATTGGGTTCAGCTTCGCGGGTCCCATCGGCACGGGGAGCAGAGGGACAAGGGTTGAAGTCTAATCCCAAAGACTTCTTGTTCTGCTTCGCCGAATTCTGGGCAAACTGGAAGTTGCGCTTGAACAGATTGTCGTCACGACACCATAGCAGTGACGATGGGTCAGCATCCGCAGGCTGTGGTCTACGGACCATGCAGGGATAGAAGCCTTGTTCAATGGCTTCATCTTTGGACCTGGGATGAATATTTTTGTATAGGATGTCTCCCCATGGTCGCTTGATGGCATTCTTTTCAGCATATTCCTTTGTCACAAATCTGTACTTGAACCACTGTTCTGCCCAATATCGTCGAATCCATTGGATTCGTGTCTTGCGCTGATTGTAATCCTCTTCTAGATCTGTCTTGTACAGTTCTGAGAGGTCATCGGGCAGATCTCTTGATGTCTCACGTCGACGCTTTCCGCCACCCTTCCTTGCTAATTTCTTTGCAGCCATGAACTTTAAACTGAATGGCTTCAATACATTTAAAGGCTTCAAGGGCTTTCGCTTGCTGGAAAAACAAGAACTGGCTTCGGGAGAATTTATGTGATGTTGTAAGAATTCTGCAAATGAATGCAGACTATGAGAACCAAGGGATTCTCCCACGGACATGTACCTATGACAGCATTAAGGTGCGAGGGAAGGGGAAGAGGTCATACCCATTCTCAGAAGATTTTGAAGATAAATTAGTTTAGAAGACATTGACCTCATCGTGCGAAGACATTCACTCATAAATAAGGAGTTGGTTCCAGATTTGTACGAATCCACAGATCAGTACAAGTGAGGAATCTAACTACTTTGTGAAGCATAAGTGAACATACTAGGCATAATATGAGATGCAGTATGAAGTGGATCCAACTTGTGTGAACAGAAACTGCTTGTGGTAGAAAGTGACGAATCTATAGGATCAAAGAGGCCGTAAAAAGGGAGTTTTATTTACCACACAAGAAACTGCTAGACGGAGTGGAAGAGGAGGCCGAGCAGTTCGATCATCCATGCCCTAACTTGGCGACGGAGGACGCCTACGGCGACGGCGGAGAAGATGATGTCCGCGGTCGGCGTGAAGACGACGTCGGAGAGGTTGCGGTAGCTAAGCGCTTCATTGTCGGCGTCGTCGATGGCTAGCGGTGGCGCTAGGGTTCGTGCGAGAGTGGAAGAAAGGATAATGACTAAGGTGAGGTGTGTATTTATAGGGACAGGGACGGCTCCGTGTTATTACACAGGTGCCCCTGGCGATTCACATCTGAGGAACACGTGGTCATCATGCAGCATATCAGAGGTTGTTCCACGTTCCCACGCACGCCTGGATTGTTGGGTTGTCGTTCCCACTTCTCCGGGTTTCAGGTGAAGGAATTAGCATTGAAAACTGACTTAATGTTTGTCTCTATATCTTCCGCTGACAAGGATGCAGAGAAGACATTCGACAGTTTCAATAGAATGCATATGATTTGGAGAGATAGAGTTTGAGATATAAAGCATAGAGAGGTTAGGGTCCGATCACATTCACTTAGTTCAAAAGATTCAACAAGAAGACATAGCTATAAGTGAATGCTGTAGAGGACAGAACACTAGTATATATATATATATATATGATCAACATACTGAAGATGATCATGAAGATATGTTGAGATTGAAGTCAAACCAAATGTGAAGACATAGCAAATGTAACGCCATGAGTGAAATACTTCAAACAGAACATTTGGTGGTGGCGTTACCTACCGTATAGGAAGTATTAGACCCGGACATGGCGCACAATTATCGTGGCGCTCCGAAGTCAAATTCCTCATTAATGTATTCACACTTAGAATGTATGTCTTCATTGATTGAAGATATACTTTACTTCGTGTGTTGCACATCTAGTCATCAATACGCATAGGTGTTAGGATGTGTGCCTGATCACAGGACATTTGAGGATTCCAAGATATTTAGCTCACACCGTAACTTGCAAAATCTCTTCTCATCCAAGGGCTTGGTGAAGATATCTGCCAATTGCTCTTCAGTGTTGACGTGTATGATATCAATATCTTCCTTCACAACATGATCTCTGAGAAAGTGATGACGGATCTCAATGTGCTTTGTCTTCGAGTGCTGAACTGGGTTGTTGGCAATCTTGATGGCGCTTTCGTTGTCGCAGTAGAGTGGTACTTGCTTCAGATGAATGCCATAGTCTTTGAGTGTTTGCTTCATCCATAGAAGCTGAGCGCAGCAAGATCCAACAGCAATGTATTCAGATTCAGCAGTGGAGAGAGATACACAATTCTGCTTCTTTGAAGACCAACATACAAGTGATCGTCCCAGAAAATGACATGTGCCTGATGTAGACTTGCGATCCACCTAGTCACCAGCATAATCAGCATCCGAGAATCCAACCAGATCAAACTCTGAGCCCTTTGGATACCATAATCCTAGAGTTGGGGTGTAAGCCAAATATCGAAGAATTCGCTTCACATCTAAGTGATGCGATTCCTTTGGTGCCGCTTGGAATCGAGCACACATGCAAACACTAAGCATAATATCTGGCCTAGATGCACATAGATAAAGTAAAGAACCAATCATGGAGCGGTATACCTTTTGATCAAACTCTTTACCATTGTCGTCGGGACCCAGATGATGTTTGGCTGGCATTGGCATCTTGAAGCCTTTGCAGTCTTGCATACCGAACTTCTTCAGGCTATCTTTGAGATACTTCTCTTGAGATATAAAGATGCCGTTGCATTGCTGTCGTATTTGAAGACCAAGGAAGAATTTCAGCTCTCCCATCATGGACATCTGATATTGCTCTTGCATCATATATCCAAACTCTTCACTGTATTTCTGATTGGTGCAGCCGAAGATAATGTCATCCACATATATTTGGCACACAAACAGTTCACCATCATATGTCTTCGTGAAGAGAGTGGGGTCGAGGGAACCAGGTGTGAAGCCTTTGCTCTTCAGGAAGTATTTGAGTGTGTCATACCAAGCCCGAGGGGCTTGTTTGTGGCCATACAGTGCCTTGTTGAGCTTGTATACCATGTCAGGATGTTTTGGATCTTCAAAGCCAGGCGGTTGTGCAACATACACTTCTTCTTCAATCTTGCCATTGAGAAAAGCGCTCTTCACATCCATTTCATATAGAAGCATGTTATGATGATTTGCATAGGCCAGCAGTATGCGTATGGCTTCAAGTCGAGCCACAGGAGCAAATGTTTCATCGAAGTCAATCCCTTCAACTTGAGTATATCCTTGAGCAACGGGACGAGCTTTGTTTCTGACAACTTGACCATGCTCATCTTGTTTGTTGCGATATATCCATTTGGTGCCTATTATATTGTGCTTCCGAGGATCAGGACGCTTAACCAGTTCCCATACATTATTCAGCTCAAACTGTTGAAGCTCTTCTTGCATAGCTTGAATCCATTCAGGTTCCATGAAGGCTTCTTCAACTTTCTTGGGTTCTGTTATTGAGACGAATGCGAAGTGCCCACAGAAATTTGCTAGCTGTGTTGCCCTTGAACGAGTGAGTGGACCGGGTGCATTGATGCTATCAATTATTCTCTCAATCTGCACTTCATTGGCAACACGAGGATGTACAGGGTGAAGATCTTGCTCTTGCTGATCATTGTCATTGTTAGAGGGATTGTCTTCAGGCTGAGCATTGTCTTCAGGTTGATCAGGTGCGGAGATGATAAGTTCCTCTTCAGGTTGAGCTTCAGAAGGTATGATTTCTCCAGTTCCCATAAGCTTGATTGATTCACTGGATGGAACTTCATCTAGCACATTTGGCAGGTGCTCTCTTTGTGAGCCGTTAGTCTCATCGAACCACACATCCACTGTTTCAACCACTTTATAATGAAAGAGATTGAAGACTCTGTAGGAGTGCAAGTCCTTTCCATATCCAAGCATAAAACCCTCATGTGCTTTTGGTGCAAATTTTGAAGTGTGATGTGGATCCTTGATCCAGCACCTGGCGCCAAATACTCTGAAGTAACTGACATTTGGCTTCTTGCCAGTAAGGAGCTCATAAGATGTCTTGTTCCGAAGCTTGTGAAGATAAACACGGTTGATTGTATGGCATGCAATATCAATGGCTTCAGGCCAGAATTTTCTTGGAGTCTTGTATTCATCAAGCATCGTTCGGGCCATCTCAATAAGTGTTCTGTTCTTGCGTTCGACGACGCCATTCTGCTGTGGCGTGTACGGAGCTGAGAATTCATGTGTGATGCCCAAAGTATCAAGATATGTATCAAGGCCAGTGTTCTTGAATTCAGTGCCATTGTCACTTCTGATGTGCTTTATCTTGGCGCCATAGTTGTTCATTGCTCGATTGGCGAAGCGTCTGAAGACATCCTGCACTTCAGTCTTGTACAGGATTATATGCACCCAAGTATATCTAGAATAATCATCAACAATGAGAAAGAAATAGAGACAAGAAGTAGTAGTAAGAGTTGAGTAATGAGTGGGACCGAAAAGATCCATGTGGAGCAGTTCGAAGGGTCGAGTCATTGTCATGATTGTCTTCGAGGGATTCTTGGCCCTCGTCATCTTTCCTGCTTCACAGGCACCGCATAAGTGATTTTTCTTGAACTTGACGCCCTCGATGCCTATGACATGCTTCTTATTTGCAAGGGTGTGCAGGTTCCTCATGCCAGCATGCCCTAGCCTCCGATGCCAGAGCCAGCATTCTGAAGCTTTTGCTAGAAGACATACGGCAAGTTGTGGTCCTGCTGAGAAATCTACCACGTACAAATCATCTTTCCGATACCCTTCAAACACTAGAGACTTGTCAGATTCCATTAGAACAAGGCAACGATATTTTCCAAACATCACAATCATGTTTAAATCGCAAAGCATTGAGACAGACATTAAGTTGAAGCCAAGGGATTCAACAAGCATGACTTTATCCATGTGTTGATTCTTTGAGATTGCAACTCTACCTAGACCCAATACCTTACTTTCACCAGTGTCAGCAAATGTGATGTGACTTTTGTCGGATGGACGTAAGGTTGAGTCCATAAGAACGCTTCTCTTGCCAGTCATGTGATTGGTACACCCACTATCAATAATCCATTCTGAAGCTACTGGTGTCGTACCCTACAGTGCAGTTAGGGGGATAGGCTTCACGAAGAGAATTGTGAAGCAAAAACATTTGACGAACCAGTGGGTTATGAAAGCTTAAATCGAGATTTGGACTGATAGGGCGAGTAGCTAGCGATTCAGGAACAAAGTACATAATAAGACCATTTGGGCATTTGATCTTGCGCCCTACAAGATGTTTAAGGTCCCCAGCAATAGCGTCAGACGATTTTGGTTTTCTGCTGCAGACCTTTCCCTGCAAAAGAGAGTTAAGCTTTCTTAGCCACCCACATCTTCAAGGGTGGCTTTGAAGCAATGAGTCTAAGTGCAGCATCTGAGAATTTTGGCTTTGGAGCCCTAGCAAAAAGTCTTGCAGGTGGACAATAGTACTCATAAGAATAAGCAGAATAGTTTTTGGTCTTATGAACATGGCGGTTTGATGAACCGCGCTCATATTCATAGGCCTGAGTATGGCTTCCCTGCAAAACATTTGCGTTAGTGCGACTCCGGTGAGTCCTCTGTCTGTATGAAGCCTTTGGACCATATGAAGCCTGTGGTCTGGGGTTTGTCTTCTTCACCTGTGGTGTCATGATGACATTCACAGGAAGATTCTCCAAACACCTTTTTGGCACCCAGATCTTCTTTATAGGCGGTCCATTCCTGCAGTTAGTACCAATATACCTAGCAAACACTTCACCATTCTGATTCTTAAATGGTTTGTAGTTTGCATCCACTGAAGGTTCCTTTGCAGCAACCCATGTGGTTTTGGGGTACTGCTCAGGTTTCCAGTAAGAGCCATTGGCATTCATTTTCCTTTTGAACCCAACACCCTCTTTCCTAGGGTTTCGGTTCAGGATCTGCCTTTTGAGGACATCACATAATGTCTGATGCCCTTTGAGACTTTTGTACATCCCTGTTTCAAGCAGTGTCTTCAACCTAGCATTCTCATCAGCAATGGCAGTGGTATCCTCAGCAGAGGGGTTAGTTACCACATCAACAGGTGAAGATATTGCAATAGTAGCAGCAGTAGAACATTCAACAACAGAAGTAGCATTATCACGCTCAATGCATTTAAGACATGGTGGCTCAAATCCTTCCTGAGCTGAACTGATCTATTTGGCGTGAAGTGACTCGTTTTCCTTTTGAAGATCTTCATGAGCCGCTCTCAATTTCTCAAGGTCTTGCTTCCTTTGAAGATAATCGTAGGACAGCCTTTCATGAGTTGTTGAGAGCGTTTCATGACGACTTTCAAGTTCCTCATACTTAACGTGAAGATTTTTTATGTCTTCAATTAAGGACTGAGATCGAGTCATTTCAGCGTCTAACAGATCATCGCTTTTGTCTAACAGTTTTTGAATGTGTTCCATAGCTTTCTGTTGTTCAGTTGCAATTTTAGCAAGTGTTTTGTAGCTAGGTTTGGAATCACAATCAGATTCATCGTCACTGGATGTTTGATAGTGAGTACTGCGTGTGTTTACCTTGGCACCACGTGCCATGAAGCAGTAGGAAGGAGCGGAGTAGTCCTTGTCATTTGCATCGGTGTCGGTGATGAAGTCATTGTCTTCAGTGTTGAAGATGGACTTGGCAACGTATGCTGTAGCCAGACTCGCAACGCCAGAATCGGACTCCTCCTCAGACTCCACCTCCGCCTCCTCAGAAGCAGACTCCTCCTCAGAATCCATTTCCTTGCCAACAAACGCACGTGCCTTGCCAGATGAGCTCTTCTTGTGTGATGAAGACTTTGAGGAAGACTTGGAAGAATACTTTGAGTATTGCTTCTTCTTCTTGTCGTCAGAGTCATACTCCTTGCTCTTCTTCTTCTTCTTGTTCTCATTGTCCCATTGTGGACACTCAGAGATGTAGTGACCAGGCTTCTTGCACTTGTGACATGTTCTCTTCTTGTAGTCATGAGCAGAAGCTTCATCATTCCTTGAGCTTGATCATGAAGACTTTCTGAACCCTTTCTTCTTGGTGAATTTTTGGAACTTCTTCACAAGCATAGCAAGCTCCTTTCCAATGTCTTCAGGATCATCAGAACTGCTGTCATATTCTTCTTTGGATGAGGAGACAGCTTTTGCCTTCAAGGCACGAGTTTGCCCATAGCTGGGACCGTAGATGTCTCTTTTCTCAGAAAGCTGAAACTCGTGTGTGTTGAGCCTCTCAAGTATGTCAGACGGATCGAGTGTCTTGAAATCAGGGCGTTCTTGAATCATCAGGGCTAGGGTGTCAAACGAACTGTCAAGTGATCTCAGGAGTGTCTTAACGACTTCATGCTTGGTGATCTCCGTGGCGCCGAGGGCTTGAAGCTCATTTGTGATGTCAGTGAGTCGATCAAACGTGAGCTGGACATTCTCGTTGTCATTTCTCTTGAAGCGGTTGAAGAGGTTGCGAAGGACACTGATTCTCTGACCTCTCTGGGTGAAGGCGCCTTCGTTGACCTTGGAGAGCCAGTCCGCTCTCAATTAAAGTCTCCAACGCACTCACACGGCCATACTGTCCTTTGGTCAGATGACCATAGATGATATTCTTGGCAGTAGAGTCCAGTTGAACGAACTTCTTGACATCAGCAGCAGTGACACCTTCTCCAGCCTTGGGAATGCCGTTCTTGACGACATACCATAGGTCGACATCAATGGCTTCAAGATGCATGCACATCTTATTCTTCCAGTAGGGATATTCAGTTCCATCGAAGATGGGGCACGCAGCGGAGACTTTAATTATCCCTGCAGTCGACATAGCTAAAACTCCAGGTGGTTAAGAACAAGGGAGTACCTTGCTCTGATACCAATTGAAAGTGCTAGTGATTGACTAGAGGGGGGGTGAATAGGCGATTTTTATGAAAGTCTTCTAAACAGGGAAGTTTTGAAGAAAAACGATAGAAGTAAACCTATTACCATGCAGCGGAAGGTAGACTACACTAGGCAAACCTTAGTCAGGTAATCAACGAAGTGAAAGCACGATGACTAATAGCAGCTAGGCAGTAGGGATCAGGTAGGAAGATATTGTGAAGCCAATCAGAACAAGCAGTCACTCAGTGAAGACAAAAGATAATGCAATCACGCAATGACTTCACAAGGACCAACAGTGAGTAAAGGGAAGGGAAGGATGAAACCAGTGACTCGTTGAAGACAATGATTTGTTGGACCAGTTCCAGTTGCTGTGACAATTGTACGTCTGGTTAGGGCGGCTAGGTATTTAAACCTGAGGACAGACAGTCCTGAACACGCAGCTCAGAACCCTTAGTCCTCACCGTATTCCCCTTGAGTTAAGGTCATGCAGACCTCGCCCAATCACTCTGGTAAGTCTTCAAGGTAGACTCCCAAACCTTCACAGACTTCGTTCACCGGCGATCCACAATGACTCTTGGATGCTCAGAACGCGACGCCTAATCGGCTGCAGGATTCACAGTCCTCAAGTGTAATAAGTCTTCAGATCACACAGACAAGAAGACTTAAGTGATGCCAAACACTCTTTGGCTCTGGGTGGTTAGGACTTTATCCTCGCAAGAAATTCTCTCTCAAAGGCTTCGAGGTGGGTTGCTCTCAAACGACAACAGCCGTACTTTAACTCTGAGCAGCCAACCGTTTATAGTTGTAGGGGGTGGGATATTTATAGCCACTAGGCAACCCGACCTGATTTTTCCAAAATGACCCTGGGTCACTAGGGAACTGACACGTGTTCCAACGGTCAGATTTTAAACACACACGGAAACTTTACTTGGGCTACAAGCAAAGCTGACTTGTCCAACTCTGGACAAGATTCGCTCTCATAGTCTTCACTCGAAGACATAGGATTTTGGTTAAGCATCACTTCAGTCATTCTGACTGGTTCTCTTGGACCCCACTTAACAGTACGGTGGTTCCTATGACTCAACAAAGAAGAAAAATAACTACGAAAGATCTAAGTCTTTGAGCTCCATAGTCTTCATGCGATGTCTTCTCTTGTCATAGTCTTCAATGTGAATATCTTCACATACCACCTTTGACTTCAACGTCTTCATACATTTTTAGGGGTCATCTCTGGTAGGAAAACCAAATCAATGAGGGACTTCTACCTGTGTTATCCTGCAATTCTCACAAACACATTAGTCCCTCAACTAGGTTTGTCGTCAATACTCCAAAACCAACTAGGGGTGGCACTCGATGCACTTACAGAGAGAGAATGGAAGTCATGTCCTATGCCTCAGCCATAGGTTCTATAAATTATGCCATGCTGTGTACCAGACCTATTGTGTACCATGCCATGAGATTGGCAAGGGGGTACGATAGTGATCTAGGAGTAGATCACTCGACAACAGTCAAAAATCGTATCCTTAGTAACCTAAGAGGACCAAGGAAATATTTCTCAGTTATGGAGGTGATAAAGAGTTCGTCGTAAAGAGTTATGTCGATGCAAGCTTTGACACCGATTCAGATGACTCTGAGTCTCATTCTGGATACATATTGAAAGTGGGAGCAATTATCTAGAGTAGCAACATGCAGAGCATTATAGACATAGAAATTTGCAAAATACATACGGATCTGAATGTGGCAGACCCATTGGCTAAAACTCTCTCACAAGCAAAACATGATCACACCTTAGTACTCTTTGGGTGTTAATCACATGGTGATGTGAACTAGATTATTGACTCTAGTAAACTCTTTGGGTGTTGGTCACATGGCGATGTGAACTATGGGTGTTAATCACATGGCGATGTGAACAAGATTATTGACTCTAGTGCAAGTGGGAGACTGAAGGAAATATGCCCTAGAGGCAATAATAATGTTGTTATTTTATATTTCCTTATTCATGATAAAGGTTTATTATTCATGCTAGAATTGTATAGATTGGAAACTTAAATAGAAGTGTGAATACATAAAAAAATACCATGTCCCTGGTATGACTCTACTAGACTAGCTCGTTGATCAAAGATTGTTAAGGTTTCCCAACCATAGAAACGTGTTATCATTTGATAACGGGATCACATCATTAGGAGAATGATGTGATGGACGACCCATCCATTAGCTTAGCATAATGATCATTCGGTTTATTGCTATTGATTTCTTCATGTCAAATACATATTCCTTAGACTATGAGATTATGCATCTCCCGGATACCAGAGGAATGCCATGTGTGCTATCAAACTCACAACATAACTGGGTGACTATAAAGATGCTCTACAGGTATCTCCGAAGGTGTTTGTTGAGTTGGCATAGATCGAGATTAGGATTTGTCACTCCGAGTATCGGAGGGGTATCTCTGAGCCCTCTCGGTAATACACATCATAAGCTTGAAAGAAAATGACTAAGGAGTTAGTCGTGAGGTGATGTATTACAAAACTAGTAAAGAGACTTGCCGGTAACGGGATTGAACTAGGTATGCAGATACCAACGATCAAAACTCAGGCAAGTAACATACCGATGGACAAAGGGAATCACGTATGTTGTAATGATAGTTCGACCGATAAAGATCTTCGTAGAATATGTAGGAGCCAATATGGGCATCCAGGTTCCGCTATTGGTTATTGATCGGAGAGGTGTCTCGGTCATGTCTAAATAGTTCTCGAACCCATAGGGTCCGCACGCTTAAAGTTTGATGACGATATAGTATTATATCAGTTATGTGATTTGGTGACCGAATGTTTTTCGGAGTCCCGATGATATCATGAACATGACGAAGAGTCTAGAAATGGTTGAGAGGTAAAGATTGATATATAGGACGATGGTATTCGGACACCGGAAATGTTTTGGGGGGTACCGGGTACTTATCGGGTCACCGAAATCAGTTCCGGGCACCCCCGGCAAAAGATATGGGCCTTACGGGCCAAGAGGGGAAACACACCAGCCACAAGGGGCTGGTGCGCCCACCATATGGACCGGCCTAAGGAGAAGGAAAGGGGGGAGGGAAAGGAAAGTGTGGATTAGGATTCCCACTTCCTTGCCTCTTTCCCCCCTCTTTCCTTCCCCCTTGGGGATACATGGCAGGGGGGCCACGGCTAGGGTAGGAGCCCTAGAGCCGGTTGAGGGAGTCCTAGATTACGGGGTCCTCGGGTGTCCGGGCTACGTGACGTGGGCCGGATAGATGGGACATGAATATACAAGATAGAAGGCCTTCCCTTGTGTCCGGATGGGACTCTCCTTGGCGTGGAAGGCAAGCTTAGCATGCGGATATGAAGATTTCTTTCTCTGTAAACCGACTCTGTACAAACCCTAGTCCCATCTGGTGTCTATATAAACCGGAGGGTTTAGCCCATAGAGGCAATCATAATCATATAGGCTAGACAATTAGGGTTTAGCCATTACGATCTCATGGTAGATCAACTCTTCTAACCCCTATACTCAACAAAGTCAATCAAGCAGGACGTAGGGTATTACCTCCATCAAGAGGTCCCGAACCTGGGTAAACATTGTGTCCCTTTTCACATGTTACCATCGATCCTTAGATGCACAGTTAGGTACCCCCTACCCGAGATCTTCCGGTTTTGACACCGACATATGTGCTTTCACTGAGAGTTCTACCGTGGCGTCGTCGAAAGGCTCGATGGCTCCATCAATCATCTACAACAACAGTGCCACGAGGAAGATTTTCTCCCCGGCCAGATCTTTGTATTTGGCGGCTTCGCACTATGGGCCAACTCGGTTTTCTATCTAGAGCAGATCGACAACTACGCCCCTGGTCACCAGATCAGTTTTGGAAATCTGAACTATGTCGGTGATATCCGAGGAGACTTGATCTTCCAAGGGTTCGCCGCCTCAACCACCGCTCCGGCCTTAGATCCGGAGAGCGTCATCAGGTCCAAAGATGGGAGCCTATAGCCCGCCAGACTCTCTGCGGCCTTAGAGCTCAACACTGAGAGAATAGCGTCTCCGACAATCATTGCAAGGCCGGACACTTCTATGGATACTACTTCCGAACCCTGGAGGCCCGCATCATGCGAGCTCGGTCCAGAAACTTCCGACCCTCTCCAAACCCCGCTCTTAAACAAGGCTTTGGACCTAATGCAATTCCTCGTCATCACAAAGGAAACACTTTTGAATCACGCCCAGCCCGGACTAGGGGCTGGAAATAGGGAATTTTACTTCCCACCAACCACCCACTTCATAGCCACTGTTGAGGACCTAACGGACATGCTTGATTACGCCTCCAAAGACATCGAAGGTATGGATGACGATGCCGCAAAGGAGCAGGCCCAAAACCCGCCGGTCACCGGACGTTGGACAGCCACCTCCTCGTATGACGTATACATGGTGGATACACCTAAAAACGGTGATGGTGACGATGAGAAAAACCCAGTTGAGGACGAACCTCCTGAGATACCACCGAAACGTCGATGTCAGCGGTGCCACTCTAAGTCGCATCGCGACAAGAACAACAATACCGGCACCAAAGACAATAATACTTCGAAGAACGCTGAATACCAAGGATACCCCATCGATCCAACATCCGAACAGGATGATCGGGAGGACGGGCAAGTTGACCCTGACGAACAAACAAGGAACAACTACTCGGAGGACAGCAACTATCTGCCACTCTCTGAAGACGAAGTAAGGCTGGGCGACGAAGATTTTATCGTGCCAGAGGAACCCCTCGAACAAGAGCGCTTCAAGCGCTGGCTAGAATCCAAAAAAAGAAACAACAAAAGTTTCAAGCTGACCAAGACCTGCTCAACGATAGATGTACTAATGTCGTAGCAGCCTAACAATATGGCCTCGAGCGACCAAAAAAGAGTTACCCGAAGCGCAAGTTGCTACCCCAATTCGACGACGAGATGTTGGAGCCCATACCACCCATGCGTACTGTGGTGACGGACCCGATAGACCACCACGTGGCCGGGACAAAACGACAACTCAAGATGAAAACCAGCCCGCACCACCTCGCTGAAAAAGCAGAGAAACAACAGCTCGGGGATACACATACAACCTACGACAGGACCTGGAAAATAAATCAGGTCAGACTAGGTCAATCTACGGATTGCGGGGACGTGCTCTGGCATGACAGGAGGGCTATCGAGCCTGGTGCAATAAGAATAACCAACCCCGGGCTGAAAACTGCATTCGGACTCCATCCGAATTGTGTCGTGACATGGACCGATACGGAGGCGCCGCACACCCCCTATGCTTCACCGATGAGGTAATGGATAATGAGTTCCCTGAAGGGTTTAAACCCGTGAACATCGAACCATACGACGGCACAACAGATCCCGCGGTATGGATTGAAGATTTTCTTCTCCACATTCACATGGCTCGTGGTGATGATCTACACGCCATCAAATACCTTCCCCTAAAGCACTGGTTAAACAGCCTCCCAGAAAACTCTATTGGAAGCGGGGAAGACTTGGAAGATGCCTTAGAGACAACTTCCAAAGCACTTATGTCCGGCCTCCGGATGCCGATGACCTCAGTCATATTGTCCAACAGCCCGGAGAGTCGGCGAGGAAATTCTGCACCAGGTTCCTAATTAGAGAGAACCAGATTGTCGACTGTCCGGACGCAGAAGCCCTAGTGGCCTTAAAACAAAGCATCCAAGACGAATGTCTCGCCTGACGCCTCGGCCAAGAAAAGCCGAAGTGCATAGCAGCCCTTACATCACTAATGAACCGCTTCTGCGCGGGCGAGAATAGCTGGCTAGCCCGTAGCGGTAGCAGTACCAGCGACCCCGGAACTTCCGAAGCCCGTAACGGTAATGGAAGCCACCGATGCAACAAACATAAGCGTCGGAGCAACAATGACGATACAGAGAATATGTCAGTCAACGCCGGATTCAACGGCTCCAAATCCGGTGAATGGAAGAAGCCATTCAAACAAAACAAAGACGGTTCATCAAGCCTGGACTGAATACTTGATCGACCCTGCCAGATCCACAGCACTCCTGATAAGCCTGCCAACCATACCAATAGAAGTTGTTGGGTCTTCAAACCGGCCGGCAAGTTAAATGTTGAGCATAAGGAGAAAGGGTCGCCCAGTGAGGATGACGAGGAGGAAAGTCGCGCACCGAAAATAGGGGGTTAGAAGAAATTTCCCTCCGAAGTCAAAACGGTGAATATGATATACGTCACCCATATCCCCAAGAAGGAGCGCAAGCGCGTGCTAAGGGACGTCTATGCGATAGAGCCAGTCGCCCCAAAATTCAACCCATGCTCGGCCTGTCCGATCACCTTCGATCACAGGGACCATCCGACCAGTATCTGTCACGGAGGGTCGACCGCATTAGTCCTTGATCCAATCATTGATGGATTCCACCTTACGCAAGTCCTCATGGATGGCGGTAGCGGCCTTATCCTTCTCTATCAGGACACAGTCCGCAAGATGGGTATTGGTCCATAAAGTTTCAAGCCCGCTAAAGGAATGATACCCGCTGTATAGGCCCGCTACACGGGCTCAATCACATTGGAAGTGGTCTTCGGATCTCCGGACAACTTCCGCAGCGAGGACTTGATCTTCGATATCGTCCCCTTTCGTAGTGGCTACCATGCACTGCTCGGACGAACCGCATTCGCTCGTTTTAATGCAGTCCTGCACTACGCCTATCTCAAACTTAAGATGCCCAGACCATGGGGAGTCATAACAGTGAATGGAAACATGAAATGCTCCCTCTTCACTAAGGAGCACACCGCGGCTCTCGCAGTGAAAGTACAGGGTGGCCTCATTAAGCCAACTATGACGTCGGCGGCCAAGTCCTAGGACACTTGCACGATAGTCCAGCTCGTCGGGAACTCGATTAGCAATTCGGCCTCCATCTCATCCCCTATCAAATTGTGGAATATGTGCCACGCGTACATAATTGCGCACTAAAAATACCATGGGAAAGGATGGAGGCACAATAAGGACAATGTCTACAATACGGCTAGACCTTATCATGACACTCCAGGTTCCTTTTTTCTTTTGTTTTTACGTTTCCAGGTTCCTTACAACCCACACCGTCCTGTCAACGGTACCAACGCCTCTTTCCGTGGCCCATTATGATAACACCAGTCGATGATCCTCTTGAAGGACAATATACCAAGGAGAAAAGAAGCATCGACGCGTGTCGGAGTACCTAAAGATCCTTAAAGATTACCTCATCCTCTTTCAAGACGTATGCACAGCTTCCCCTTGTGTTCGGCTTGTAAAATAGTCGTGTTGCTTATCACACTATTTGTATCAATACGTTTTGACGTATAAATTAGACTGCTATGGAAACAGTTTTTGTCCCAAACCTACATGGCGTTGGTGTATCTCTCAAACATATGTTTTCCTGTTTTTGTCCGATTCTCATGTACACCTTTGTATGATCTAAATCGCCAGGGACTCTATTAAGCCACGTACATCTTTTAAATAATAAAACAAAGTCCTAACACTTTCACAAGTGCAATTTGGCATCCCGAATATAGCATTATATGCATTGGCTCCGAATCATGTCTTTGGTCAACAGTTGGGTTGCCCGGCTCCTATGCTTCCTACCTTACGTTCCGTCTGATCGGCTAGGGTAGTAAAGGGAGAACTACTGCGATTGTGTTTCTTGTTTACCCGGACAAACACCTCAGTAGAGAAAGCCGAAAATTGATTGTCATGATGCGGCGAGAGCTGGTCAGCTATTTGGTGACTAAGTATAAATCTCTACCGATTTTTTCCGCATTATGCGATAGGCTAGCCTCCACCCGACCGGGAATTCATAGCACCCGAGTTCGCATAATCGAACAATACTAGGGGTTGTGACCACACTCCCATTATAAAACTCCTATGGCTAAGTGAGGGTGATAAAGCCGTATAGTCTAATTGCCTGGTTCGCCACACTAACACCTCCTTCACGGACCAGTACGTTGGGTCAAGTGTGTTTAAGTGTTATCCCGAACACCCCCATACTACCTACGTGGGAGCTGAAGCCGATGACTGGCCAACTCTCAGATATCATAAACAGCTGCACAGGAGGAGATATTTTAAAGTAAAATAAGAAATATATCATACATAAGCCTTGTCTCATGATACAGGATTGGACAACATAATTATATTCATTCAAACATGATGTCCTTTGAACATTGGCCCTCTACAATGCGGGATCCTTTCAGGACATCATCAAAGTACCACTCTAGCGTGCGATGCTCTTTCCCAACGGGCGGTCCCTCGGTTGCTAGATTGACGTCGTCCATCTTCGCCCATTGCACCTTGACACGGCTGAAGGCCATCCGTGCACCTTCAGTACATGCCGACCGCTTCAGGCATCAAACCGAGGGCATCAGACCGCTTCATGAGACCGAAGTAGCTACTGGGTATGGGTTCGGCGGGCCAAAGACGGATTATCAAATCCCTCATGGCCAATTCAGCCACCATATGTAGTTCGATCTATTGCTTCAGCTGATCACTGAGGGGCACAGGATGCTCTGGCGCAATGTACTGCCACCAGAACAGCTTCTCCGTTGAGCTCCCCTCTTCGGCCCGGAAGAACTCCGCGGCATCGGCAACACTCCGGGGTAGGTCCGCAAACACTCCTGGAGAACTCCAAATCTGGGTTAGAAAGATATACCTTTTCTTCACAAATTTGCATTGCATGTTAAAGGCCTTACCCACCGCAATTTGCCTTGCCTCTTGGATCTCCTAGACAGCACTTTGGGCTTCGGCCCGGGCTTCTTGTGCACTTTGGAGTGCCTTGGCAAATTCGGAATTTTGCTCCAAACTCTTGTGCTCTAAGGACTCGCATTTGCCTATGGCATCCTTGAGCTCATGCTGGACTTCCTCCACTCATGAATCATGTTTAAGGCGGGAGGCTCACTCCTCCAATGCCTCCTTCCTGGCCTCGGCCAGCACACTATTGAGGGCCTCAACCTCAGACATGTCAGCTGCAAACATAATTATGGAACTCAATGAGATACTACATCATAGTTGGCATTGTTTCGAGACATGCTTCGGTATTACATACCTTGATTTTCATCTAGCTTCCGCCTTAGCTCGGATGCTTCAGCGGCATGGGCAGTTGACGCCTACTTCACTGCCTACTTGTTCAAACAGATATATGTCTTAGTCTCCTGCATAAGTTATTAGATCCTCTGTTCAGTTTTCTTTCCGAACACCGAACAAAGTCTCAGGGGCTACTATCTGTACACAGGCATTCTTTTTATACAGTTAAAAGATACTGTAAAGCACATACCTCAAAGCCTCTTAAATGGCTAGTGTACGCTTCACTCAGTCCGCTTTTCGCGGACTGAACCTTCTCAATCACCATACCCATAAGGGTACGATGTTCTTCCACAATGGGGGCGCTTTGAAGCGCTCTCACCAAAGTGTCCGGCGCCTCCGCATTGACAGAGGTCATTGGTATAGTAGGCGCACCCCTTCTCACGAAGAGGGTTGCTCCTCTGTCTCCAGAACCGTGTGGGTTTCCGGAATGACATTTGGTTGGGGGCCAAACTGGACATGCCCTCGTCTCCAGTCTCCTTGGGGGTCAGTTCCCCCATGTTCTTGGTAGTCTCCGGCACCTCTCCCTGCCCCAGAAGGGTCCTTTGGGACGACACCTCGGTGTGGTCTGTGTCGGCATTCTGCGAACGGGGGTCCCCAGACGTGCCTGCCTGCGGCCCACGGTGTGTCTCCACCAGCGGCCCCGTACGACCATCTTCACTAGCAAACACTCAAGACCCTCAGGAGGGGCCAAGCCTCGCGAGGCAGACGATGCAAGACCTCCTCAGGGGCGGGCTCACCAGGCTGGCTCGCGAGGGGCGGAGAGATCAAGGCAAGGGACACCTCGCGAGGTTTGTGTGACGCAAGCCATGACGACTGGAGCCAGGCGGGTGAGAGCACGCACAGTGTCCTCGTGTCCTCTTTGGTGCTAAAGAGGCAAGCGCAGGAGAGGAGTGCCGAGGCATCAGGAAAAGGTTCCCATATTGGTGCAACAAGACCAAGACCAGCAGGACAGCAGGACGGAGGTCACCGTGGAGCCCAAGACGGCGTCACCACCAGAGCCTTTGGCAGGCGAAGACTACTTTTGTTAGGATAGCTTGTACTAGTTGTCCCCCTTCAAATTGGCCATTGTGGGATCCCTTCCCGCCTAATATTTCGGAAGAGGACCCGAGCCTCTATATATAGGACTAGCCACCACCGTAGGAAGGCATCTCATCTAGAGTGAGAGAATCCCCGACCGCATCAACTCACCAAGCACAAGAACACCTCTCCTCAGGAGGCTTTTCTTCCCTTGTAACTGTTCATCCTCAGCCCAAGAGGCAATCCACCACACCACACTGGAGTAGGGTATTACACCACATCGGTGGCCCGAACTAGTATAAAATCTTGTGTCTCGTGTTCTTTGGGTTCATCGAGCTAGGCCGTGAGATCATAGTGTGTGTGAGCTAGAGAGGGGGAGAGATCTTCATGCGCACCCCAGTGTTCGAACCTCAAGGGTTTTGCCGGAACCCGAAATCTGACATTTGGCGCGCCAGGTAGGGGTGCGCCGAAGCTTTGCCCCCCTGATGGCCTCGCTTCTCCGACCAGAGCTCATGAACGCCGCCGCTTCTCCGACTGGATCGGCGGGCGCCCCCCACAGTGTCATGGGGCTCCGGGCCATCACCCCCGCCTTGCGGCGGGTGCAGTGGCCGCACATGTTCATGCCAAAGATGCCGCCCGTTACGATGGTGCGGCGGATCCGGCAGCCTTTCTGCTGGCGTACGAGGAGGCTGCCCTGGAGACCGGGGGCGACGGTAAAGTCATGGCCAACTGGCTCCCAATGGCCCTTGCTGGGGTGCCACGCGTGTGGCTCCTCCATCTGCCAGAATCTTCTATGGCCTCCTGGGAGGAGCTGCGCGACCTCTTCATCGGGCGCTTTGGTGGACCAGCACCTCCGTCATCACGGCTCTCGCCGGTGGCTCGCAGGCGCCGCCCTCGGACCGTCACGCCAAGCCGTTCTTTTGCGCCGGGTTGGGCGGCGCCCAAGGCCGACTTGACCTTCGACTCAAGGGATCACCCAGTCACCACCGTCGGTTCGGGCATGCTCCCGATGCTTTGAACGCCCACCATCTACAGCGTAGCCGTCACCAAGACCCTCATCGACGGCGGCGCCGGTCTCAACGTGCTCTTTGTGGAGGCTTTTAGTCTCCTTCATGTACCGCTGGAGCGGCTCCGCCCCAGCAAGCCCTTCTCCGGAGTCGGCAGTGGCTCCTCCAACCCCCTGGGGCAGATCTGTCTCCCCATGACCTTCGGCACACGCGACAACTACCACATCGAGCTAATTGACTTCGATATTGCCCGCATCGGCTTGCCGTACAGCGCCATCCTCGGGTACCCGGCACTGGCCCAGTTCATGGCAGCTACCCATCCTGCCTACAACCTCATGAAGATGCCAGGAAGCAAGGGCGTCCTCACCGTGATCGGAAACACCAAGGAAGCCATGGCGGCCCTCAAACTCGCCTTCAGGGCCACGGCTGCAGCTTGCTCGGTCGACAAGGTCGTGCCCGAGACCAAGGGTGCTGCGCCAACCAAGAAGAAGCAGCTATTCACTCAAGGTCAAGCCAAGACGAAGCCGATACCGGTCGACGCGGACGGGGCCTCTGGCGCCACCTTTACTATAGGCGCCAACCTCGCCCAGATCAAGAAAGGGAGTTGGTTGACTTTTTGCGGGCGAACAAGGAAGTATTCTCCTAGGAGCCCAAGCAGCTGGTTGGGGTCCCGAGAAGAGTGATTGAGCATCACCTGAGAGTATGCCCCAATGTGCGCCCTGTGAAGCAGAGGGCGAGGCGACAGTCCACGAGAAGCAGTCCTTCATCATTCAGGAAACCCGCAAGCTGGAGGCAGCGGGTGTCATTCGCGAGGTCTGGTACCCAGAGTGGCTGGCGAACCCGGTCGTCGGGCCGAAGGAAGGTGGGAAGGAGCGCATGTGTGTGGACTTCACCCACCTCAACAAGACTTGCCCTCAAGACCCATTCCCGCTGCCGCGCATCGATCAGATTGTCGACTCCACCGCCGAGTGTGACCTGCTATGTTTCCTGGATGTGTTCTAAGGCTACCACCATATCAAGATGGCGGTGGAAGATGTGGAGAAAACCGCTTTCTTGACCCCATGCGGGGTATACTTGTGACGCCCCGAGGCCGATGTGCCAGTTGTCCTCTAGTTATTCACTGGTGTTACCTTGTCATTCGCTTGCGTGTTGCATCCTGTCATGTCATCATGTGCATTGCATCATCATGTTTTTCAAAACTTGCATCCGTCCGGATTCCCTCAGTTTCTCTCCGTTGTCCGTTCTGAGCCCAGACACACTTGCACGCGCCGCGGCATGTCCGAAATAATATTGTATAAGTGGCCGGAAATTGTTCTCGGAATGGGATGAAAGTTGGCGTGTGGTCTTATTATAGTGTAGATAGACCGCCTGTCATGTCTCATCGCATTCGGAGTTCGTTTGATAGCCCAAAGGATAACTATAGCGGCATTATAGCCGGGCACACGTCGGACGTTTTCGGTCTCCGGAAACAGTCGTCGGGCCTCTCTCTCTTCTCTTCTCTTCTCTTCTCTCAGCTCGAGCCCTTCTGCACAGTCCCCTACCTACCGCCAGGCCCAACCTAACCCCTCTCGTCAGCCCGCGGACCTCCCCTCGCACGCGTCCGAAAATTGTCCCGAACCCGACCCGGGCAGTCGTCACCGTTGGATCCGGATCATCCCCAAACGTCTAAAAATGTCTCTGTTTTGTTAATTGGACTCCCTAGCTATTTTATTCGCGATCGTCCGATTTTGATCGGAGGGACGAGTTAGCACCTAACCAAAATTCATCTGATATAAATATCAGTATAAACCCTAGCCCCTACCGGTCCAACACACCCATTCCCATCCCGCCGCCGCCAGCCAACCACCTCTTTCATGTCTTACTTGGGATCCCCTCCCACCAACCAGATCTCTGACCACCTCCCTCATTCTACGCGCCGCCCAAAATCGCTGCAGCCTTGATCGAGAGCCTCCTCCTCCCTCTTCGATCCAGAGGAGTGGAGCTCCTCTGTGCCCTCACCTGCGCCCCTTCCTCCTTCCCCGTGCTCTTTCCCCTCTCTCTTCATCGCTCCCTTGTCTTTGTTCGTCAACAGGAGACCCATGGGCGCCCGAACCACTCGAAGCTCCAAGCCCCGCCGCTGCTGCTTCCGTTTCACCTGTCTCACGCCCACTCCCCTCGCGGCTCCGTCGGAAGCTGCTCCATCACCACGCCAAGTCCCTCTGCATGAGCCGCGCATGTCCACTGCTGCTCCTCTTCGTCGCCCCGCCAAGTCCGGATGCCATGGCCGCTGGAGTTCCTCCACGCTGGCCTGCTACTTCACTCCCCTGCCGTCTCCAGCACCGCGCCGGCGAGCGCCACTGCCGGAGCACCAGCAGGCCCTGTCAAGCGCCCCTACATCCCTTGCCGTGCCCCGTCTTTCCTGCCTCGCCTTCAAGCCCCGCCATCCCCGCCGACGACCAAGTCCAGCGCTACTGCCTGCGCCCTCTGCCTCTACCAGGACGTCGCTGCCTCTACCAAGACCCCCGCCCAGATTCGCGCCGCTCCGTCGCCACGTCTCCGGCCACTGCCCGCCGGAGCTGCGTCTCCCTGTGCCTGCAACCGCGCCGTGCCTCTGCTTTGTTCGAGCAGAGGAGCTCGAACCGCTGCCCTGCTCGTCTCGATTCAGCGAGACCAGGCCAGCCTCCTCGTGCCCGCGTGGGTCGCAACCTCCAGCTAGGCCCAGCGCGTCCCTCTCCTCTCCGTAGTGGGCCTCAGCCCAGGGTGAGTAGCCCCCGCTCCTGTGCACTTTTGGGGCCAGGCAGATTCGGCCCAGTTCCTATTTTTTTTCAGATCTGCGTTTTAGCCATTTATCCTGAGACTGAAGTTTTACAGAAAAGACCCTCATCTTCATGCATATAATAACTTAATAACCGTGCATCGGATTAAAACAAGTTATATATGAAACATGACTAGAATTTCATATAGTTTCATATTATGCCATTTTCATCCATGTTTAACATGTTTAAAATGTTGTTTGTTTAAATTTGCTCATATAGCTTGTTAAAATGATTTAATTCATAACTAAATAACTGTAGCTCCAAATCTAATAAACTTTATATGTAAATGGGGTGGAAAAATGCCTAGTTTAACATGGTGACATTGCTTTGCATGTTTGACAACTCTAAAATATGGTTTAGGACAGAACATCACCAAATCTAAAATATGCATATGGGGATTTACCGAAATTGTTGTTCGTTGTTTCTGGCCTCATTTAAACTTGCCTAAATAGGTAGTTTTGTTTTGCTTCACCCCTTTCCATGCTAAACAACATTGAATATTGTTGAGTACCTAAACGAGAGAGAACTAAATAAGTCATGTGGTGTTTCGCCAATATGCAACTTGTTGCATATTGAGCTCCACTTAATTTGTAGGATTGCTTGTGCACTTTGCCATGCCATTCCTCATTAAATCGGACATGCATCATACTTGTTGTGCATCATGCCATGATTTTGTGGTGGTTGTTTACTATGTTGTTTGCTTCTTTCCGGGTTGCCTTTCTCATGAGCTTCGGTTCCGTACCGGAGTTGTGAGGATCCGTTCGACTACGTCCATTTGTCTTCTTCATGGACTCGTTCTTCTTCCTTGCGGGATTTCAGGCAAGATGACCATACCCTCGAAATCACTTCTATCTTTGCTTGCTAGTTGCTCGCTCTTTTGTTATGCCTATGCCGCGATACCTACCACTTGCTTATCGTGCCTCCCATATTGTTTGAACCAAGCCTCTAACCCACCTTGTCCTAGCAAACCATTGTTTGGCTATGTTACCGCTTTGCTCAGCCCCTCTTATAGCGTTGTTAGTTGCAGGTGAAGATTGAAGTTTGTTCCTTGTTGGAACACGGAGATGTTGTTCCTTGTTGGAACATGGTTACTTGTTGGGATATCACGATATATCTTATTTAATTAATGCATCTATATACTTGGTAAAGGGTGGAAGGCTCGGCCTTATGCCTGGTGTTTTGTTCCACTCTTGCCGCCCTAGTTTCCGTCATATCGGTGTTATGTTCCCGGATTTTGCGTTCCTTACGCGGTTGGGCTATTATGGGAACCCCTTGACAGTTTGCCTTGGATAAAACTCCTCCAGAAATGCCCAACATTTGTTTTACCATTCTCCACCTAGCCTCTTTTTCCCTTGGGTTTCGCGGACTCAAGGGTCATCTTTATTTTAACCCCCCCGGGCCAGTGCTCCTCTGAGTGTTGGTCCAAACTAAAGCCCTGTGCAGCGCCCCCTCGGGGAAACTCGAGGTTTGGTTTTAGTTGTACGGATTGCTCATCTGAGTGTGCCCTGAGAACGAGATATGTGCAGCTCCTATCGGGATTTGTCGGCACATTCGGGCGGTGTTGCTGGACTTGTTTTACCATTGTCGAAATGTCTTGTAACCTGGATGCCGAGTCTGATCGGAATGTCTTGGGAGAAGGAATATCCTTCATTGACCGTGAGAGCTTGTGATGGGCTAAGTTGGGACACCCCTGCAGGGATTTGAACTTTCGAAAGCCGTGCCCGCGGTTATGGGCAGATGGGAATTTGTTAATGTCCGGTTGTAGAAAACCTGAAGTTGACCTTAATTAAAATGCATCAACCGCGTGCATAATCGTGATGGTCTCTTCTCGGCGGAGTCCGGGAAGTGAACACGGTGTTGGAGTAATGCTTGACGTAGGTTGTTCTAGGACCACTTCTTGATCATAGTTTGTCGATCGTGCTTTGCCTTCTCTTCTCGCTCTCATTTGCGTATGTTAGCCACCATATATGCTAGTCGCTTGCTGCAGCTCCACCTCATACCATTACCTTACCTATAAGCTTAAATAGTCTTGATCGCGAGGGTGTGAGATTGCTGAGTCCCCGTGACTCACAGATACTTCCAAAACCAACTTGCAGGTGCCGTTGAACCGTGCAGATGACGCAACCAAGCTCAAGGAGGAGCTCGATGAAGATCTTGTCCTTTGTGTTGTTTTGTTCTAGTTGATCAGTAGTGGAGCCCAGTTGGGGTTGATCGGGGACCTTGTCACATTTGGGGTTCTTCTTTTATTTTGGTTCCGTAGTCGGACCTTGATTGTATTTGGATGATGTAATGCTTTATTCATGTATTGTGTGAAGTGGCGATTGTAAGCCAACTATGTATTCTTTTCCCTTATGTATTACATGGGTTGTGTGAACATTACCTCACTTGCGACATTGCTTTGAATGCGGTTATGCCTCTAAGTCGTTCTTCGACACGTGGGAGATATAGCCGCATCGAGGGCGTTACAATACTGCTACACTTGCATGCCATTCGGACTACACAATGCAGGAGCGACCTTCCAACGACTGATGCACATTGCCCCGGGGTGACAGCTTGGGAGAAACACTGAGGCCTACGTCGATGACATTGTGGTGAAGTCTCAGGAGACGAGAACCTTGATTCAGGACCTAGAGGAGACCTTCGCGAGCTTGCGCCAGGTGGACATGCAGCTCAACCCAAAGAAGTGCGTGTTTGGTGTTCCTTCTGGCAAGCTGCTGGGCTTCCTCGTGTCCCACAGGGGGATCAAGGCCAACCCGGAGAAGGTCAAGGAAATTGAAGACATGAACCCACCACAGAACCTAATGGAGATGCAGAAACTTGCAGGTTGCATGACTTCACTGGGGCGCTTCATCCTCAAGTTGGTGGAGCGCGCCTTGCCGTTCTTCAAGCTGATAAAGAAGAAGGGCCCGTTTGAGTGGACCCCCGAGGCCGACCCGGTGTTTCAAGACCTCAATAGATACTTGACCAGCCCGCCGGTGATGGTGGCACCTCGTCCTCTCGAGCCCTTGGTACTCTACTTGTCTGCCACACCCCACTCCGCCAGCACGGCGCCGGTGGCCCTTAGAGAGGCGCCCCAGGTCATGGGCAGCACAGCATCAAGGCGATGCCCCTGAGACAGCGGCTGCCCCGGCTCGTCATCAAGCCCCGGAAGCTGTGGACCTGCAGGGAACACCTCAGCCCCCGAGAGCCAAAAACTCCATCAGCTCTCCCGCCCTCGTCGAGCACCCACTGTACTTCATCAGCACGGTGCTACGAGATGTGAGATCACAATACCCCATGCCTCGGAAGCTCTTACTCGCGCTCCTGGTGGCCTCGCGCAAGCTGTGCCACTACTTCCAAGGTCACCCCGTCAACGTTATCTTAGCTTACCCGTTGGAGAGAGTGCTCAGAAGCCCTAGTGCTGCGGGAAGGGTCGCCGAATGGAACATCAAGCTGCAAGCGTTTGACCTGGAGTTCAACACGACCAGGGTCGTCAAGGGAGCTGCACTCGCCGACTTTGTGGCAGAATGGACCGACACCCCGGAGCTCGAAGCAGGCGAGAACCGATCCCTCTCTCCAAGGAGTGAAACTCCGGATGGCTGGGTCATGTACTTCGATGGCGCGTTCGCACGCCAGGGCGCCGGGGCTGGAGCCGTGCTCATTTTGCCCACTCAGGACAAACTTTACTACGCCGTGCAGCTCTGCTTCCAGCGGGGCGAGAAGGTCTCCAACAACATCGCAGAGTACGAGGGTCTCATCGCAGGCCTCAAGGCTGTGGTGGCCCTAGGGGTGAAACGCCTCACCATCAAGGGAGACTCGCAGCTCCTCATCAACTTCTCCAACAAGGTGTACGAGCCTAAGGATGAGCACATGGAGGCATATATACCTCGCGGAGGTACGCAAAATGGAGAACCAGTTCCTGGGCCTGGAGCTACAACATGTGCCTTGTGGCACCAACCAAGAGGCCGACGACATCGCCAAAAGAGCATCCAAGCGGCTACCCCGAGAGCCTGGCTGTCTTCGAGGAGCGGCTCTTCAAGCCTTTGGCAGCCCCTCCGCTTGTGGAACCGGCGCCACCTCAGGAGGAGCTCCCCCAGCCACCAGCCTTGGGAGGCCCCGCCTACAGCCTGACCTTAGGAGCGCGTCTCCTCTTAGCGCTCGAGCCTCAGGAGGGGTGTTGGATCGAGGAGTTCAGGGCGTACCTGACGCGAGGCACGTTGCCGTAGAAGGAGGAAGACGTGGAGCGTGTGGCTCGGCAGGCTACGGCGTACTGCATCCATGACGGTGAGCTATACAGGAAGCGGCCAAATGATGTTTCTCAACGATGCGTTTCTAGGCAACAGGGGAATGATTTGCTGGCTGACATACATGGCGGAGACTGCGGGCACCACTCGTCGTCGCGCACCCTGGTCGGCAAGGCTTTCTGCGGCGGGTTCAACTGGCCCACGGCACTCAACGACGTGGCCGAGCTGGTGAAGTCCTGCGAGGCCTGCCAATTCCACGCCAAGCAGATCCACCAGCCGGCTCAGGGCCTCCAGACTATCCCGCTCTCATGGTCGTTCGCAGTCTGGGGGCTGGATATCCAGGGCCCATTCCCTCAAGCGCCTAGAGGTTACCGCTGCCTCTACATCGCCATCGAAAAATTCACCAAGTGGGCGGAAGTGGAAGCCGTCTGCACCATCCTAGCTGGGTCAGCAGTCAAGTTCATCAAGGGCCTCGTAAGCCGATTTGGGGTCCCTAATTGCATCATCACCGACAACAGCTCACAGTTCACTACCAATCTCTTCAAAACATATTGTGCTAACCTTGGAACGCAGATCTGCTACACCTCCATGGCGCACCCCAGGAGCAACGGCCAGGCCGAATGCGCCAACGCGGAAGTCTTGAGGGGTCTCAAGACAAGGACCTTCAAGAAGAAGCTCGAGGCCTGCAGTAGGGGCTGGCATGATGATCTCCAGTTTGTGTTGTGCTCCATCCGCACCACCGCCACCAGACCGGCAGGCGAGACCCCGTTCTACCTCGTCTACGGAGCAGAAGCAGTTCTCCCACACGAGGTCAGGCATCACTCCGCGTGGGTCCTGGCGTTTGATGAAATGCAACAGGACGCCATGCGGGGGATGGACCTCGTGCTGGGGGAGGAACGCTGCCGCGAAGCCACGCTCCGAGCTGCGAGGTACCAGCAGGCACTGCGGCGGTACCACTGCCACAACGTCCGCTCCAGGACGCTCGAGCTGGGTGATCTTGTCCTGAGGGGGGTGCTCTCCAGGGAAGGGCTGCACAAGCTCTCACCCATGTGGGAGGGCCCGTTTCGGGTTGCCCACGTCTCCAGTCCTGGCGCCGCGCGCCTGGAGAGGCAGGACGGATCCCCATCCAGAATGCCTGGAGCATCCAGCACCTCCGGAGGTTCTACCCATGAAGCAAGGCCCGGTACCTGTGAAGCAAGGCCCAGTACCTGTGAAGAATCTCCGCTCGTGACACTCTCACGTAATAATGAGTGGGGCTGTACACGCCCCGGAGTCTCAGGAGTGCTGCCCTCGGGCCTCAGGGGCTCCCTCCCACGTCTCAGTGGCAGCACTTAGCTCCGCGCTGGTGAGAAGACAAGAAGACTATACTAGGTGCCGGACGTGGCTTTTCATTTGCTTTCCGCAGTTGGTTTGCCCCTTTTTAGTGATAATTTGCTAGCTGGCGTTCCTTGCTGGCCTGGTTCCTTTGTCCTTGTTGCCTCCTTTTCTGCCCTTGGTTCCTTGTTTTTGCCACGTACTCTCCCTCGCATGCCTCGCGAGGGGGCTGGACAGGCGCCCTCGTGAGCGTTTTCGTTTTCCTGTTTTTTGCAAGGCACCCTTGCTCGAGTGCGCAAGCTGGCGCACCTCTCTCAATCCGTGCCCCAGGTAGCGCGATACGAAGCACTGGGTCATGACCGGTAGTTCCTACGACCAGGATTCGGAAGGACAAGAATTTCCTAGCGAATTTTTGCAGTTCGCGGACGCCTTTCGAGCACTGGAGGCCTCGTCAGGCATTGGGGAACGCGCGTCTCGCGAGGCAGAAACTACTTCAGGCACATCAAGCTAAGTTATTCCTACACGCATACATAAAACACGACGCTGCAACACAACACAAGAATGATAAACATATCACAACCACTTAGAAATCATAATTGTTGCACGCCCCAGCGAGGCCTCATACTTGTCTCTCTCTTAATGCAGGAAGGAAAGGAAGAACGAAACAAAAGCGAAACCTGCTCCCGCGGCAGGTCACAAGGACGGACCCATGGCGCTCTCCTGAGCTCAGCCATACCCCTCCTCGCACTTCACTCAAGCGCGTCGACGAGATGACCCGCTGCCACCATCGAAGTGGGCGTGGCAGCTGGTCGTCGCCGCCGCTACTGGAGCTGTCACCGGAAGAAGAGCCACCGTAGCTGGGCGAGCCATGGCCGGCGCCGATGGCGAGCCCGCCTTCACTCCCGTCGCGACCGTCGCCAAGGCCGAGCACCTCACCGCCGTCGTTGTCTTCGGGGAAACACCCACGCGGTGGCCATCTTCCCCGAACACCCTCACATGGAGGGTCGTGTTTCCATCGTACTTGAAGTGGAGGGAGCACCGCCGGCCGAGGCCGCGCGCGCGGGTCAGGGCTGCGTTTACTGCGGCGGAAACCTCGACTATGACCCACGAAGCCTTGCTGCAGTAGCCGTCTGCCTGCAGCTAGAGACCGCCTGGACCAGTGCTGGCAACTCGCCGGCAAAGAAGCGCGGGAGCTGAAGCCAAGTGCCGACCGGGTTCTCTGACCACACGACGAACTCCAGCAGCACTTCCGCAGAGTGAAAGCGCGGCCTGGGTGGCGGCGCAACCATGGCGCGCCTCCATTCGTCGACAGGGCTCCCACGACTCGGGCAACCACCACCGCACGAAGAGGCGCCATCGCGGCCATGTGGGGACGCGGCGGGGGTCACGATGTGCTTGCGGGGACGGCCGCGCCCGCTCTTGGGCGGCGGTGAGCCGGGGCCCTCCTGGCGAGCCTTCCCCTTCTCTGCAGCCGAGAGCCTCTTTGCAGGCGCCATGGGTGTCTCTGCCGGTAGTGAAGCAAGGAAAAAGAAGGAGCAGGAGAAGCGCAAGAAGAGATGGGTGACGGGGGCTCCACCCCCTTCCCATTTATAGCCAAGGGGAGGCCAACCGCAGGCCTCCATGATCTATGGTAATAATGATCTTTTTCTGCATGCAGCAAGGACTCGTCAAGTCGGGCTGTTGCCGATGCGGCGTGCGGAAGTGGAGACGCCCACGTCCAATCAATCACCACGTGTCAACCATGGCCGCAGGCCATTGGGGCCTGCGGCGCTTCGCGCTTACCCTTTAGCTTCGCCTCGAAGCCAAGCCCGAGCGCGCCTTGGGCCCGGGTTCTACTATCGGCATTTTGCAAACATGGGTCCCCAGACTTGCCTGCCTACGGCCCGCGGTGTGGCTCCACCAGCGGCCCTGTACGGCCCATCTTCACCAGCAAACACTCAAGACCCCTCGCGAGGGGCTAAGCCTCACGAGGCGGACCACGCAAGACCTCCTCAGGGGCGGCCTCACCAGGCTGGCTCGCGATGGGCGGAGAGATCAAGGCAAGGGACACCTCACGGGGTTTATGTGACGCAAGCCCTGACGACTGGAGCCAGGCGGGCGCCAGCGCGCGCAGTGTCCTCGTTTCCTCTTTGGTGCTAAAGAGGCAAGCACAGGAGAGGAGTCCCGAGGCATTAAACACAGTTTCCCATATGGGTGCAACAAGACCAAGACCAGCAGGATAGGAGGACGGAGGTCACCGTGGAACCCAAGACGGCGTCACCACCAGAGCCTATGGCAGGCGAAGACTACTTTTGTCAGGATAGCTTGGACTAGCTTCCCCCCTTCAAATTGGCCGTTGTGGGATCCCTTTTCGCCTAATATTTGGAAAGAGGACCCGGGCCTCTATATATAGGACTAGCCACCACTGTAGGAAGGCATCTCATCTAGAGAGAGAGAATCCCCGACCGCATCAACTCACCAAGCACAAGAACACCTCTCCTCAGGAGGTTTTTCTTCCCTTGTAACTGTTCATCCTCAGCCCAAGAGGTAATCCAACATACCACACTGGAGTAGGGTATTACACCACATTGGTGGCCCGAACCAGTATAAACTCTTGTGTCTCGTGTTCTTTGGGTTTATCGAGCTAGGCCGTGAGATCATAGTGTGTGCGGGCTAGAGAGGGGGAGAGATCTTCACGCGCACCCCAGTGTTTGAACCTCCAGGGTTTCGTCGGAACCCGAAATCCGACAGTTTGCTGCTGTGGGGGAGGAAGCTGGTGGAGGCGAATCGCTCTCCATCATGTTTGGACCCAGTGAGTTCTCGGGAGAGGAGGATCGTCGGGGGACGACCTTAACCAGACTGCAGCATACAATTTAAATACATTACAACTATAAGCCAGAAAAGCCGAACATATGTATATACCTTTGAGTACTTACAATTCGGCCAGGGGCTTCGGCCTGGGGCGCCACTCGTCGCCGTCCAATTCGGAGTCATCCATAAGGTACGTCCTCCCTTTCTTGGACGCCTCCGCCTCTAGATCGGTGGAGGCTGCCCTTTTCTTCTTCTCCCCCTTAGGGGGGAGGTGCTCTCTTCCTCCTGCTCTTCCTCTTCGTCAGGGGAGGAGAGGGTTCCACTGTCCTCGGTCACTATGTCCGAAGCACCTGTACGGCAGAGACCACTTTTTGCTTCCTTGCCCTTCTCCTTGGCCTTCTTTTCCGGCGCCTGGTACGGCGCCGGGACCAACATCCTCATCAACAGAGGAATAGCTTCGTCTTCGGGCAGCAGACTCGGACAGAGAATTCGTTCCGCTTTCTTTTTCCAGCCCTGCAAAAGAAAATCGAGAGTTTACTGTGCTCCTTGGGCTCGCAAAGTAATGTTATCAAAGAACTTACGGGGGTCGCAGCATGGGTGCTGTCATAGCCGAGGTTTTCGATTGTCTCCGACCATGACTTCTGGTTCTTAAAGAGAAGCTTCCACATGTCTTCGTGCTTCGTGTTGAAGAACCGCTGCAGGGTTCGGGGACCGGCCGGGTCGAACTCCCACATGGGCTCTTGACGCGCCTGACAGGGGAGTATCCGGCGGAAGAGCATCACTTGAATCACGCTAGCAAGGCTGGTATTTTTATATACCATGCTCTTGATGGGCTTCTCCAGCATCGTTACCTCATCAGACGACACCCAGTCTAGGCCCTTGTTGAGCCAGGATGTAAGCTGCATTAGGGGCCCGGACTTGAACTCCGTAGGAGCAGCCCACGTGGAGTCATGGGGCTCTGCGAGATAGAACAACCCCTGCTGCCATCCCTTCATGGTATCCACAAAGGTGCCCTTGGGCCAAGTGACATTGGGCAGCTTGCTCACCATAGCACCACCGCAATCCGCGTGTTGGCTGTCCACCACTTTTAGCTTCACATTGAAGACCTTGAGCCATAGGACGAAGTGGGGGGAAACGCGGAGGAATGCCTCGCATACGACGATAAACGCCGAAATGTTGAGGAAAGAATTTGGGGCTAGATCATGAAAATCTAACCCGTAGTAAAACATGAGGTCGTGGACGAAAGGATGAAGGGCAAACCCCAGTCCGCGAAGAAAATGAGGGTTAGATACTACCCTCTCGCTGGGCTTTGGAGTGGGGATGACCTGTTTTTTGGCCGGGAGCCGGTGGCGATCTCTTTGGCCAGATACCCCGCTTCCCGGAGTTCCTTGCTATTTTTCTCCGTGACGAAGGAGGCCATCCACTTGCCCTGCGCTCTAGATTCGGACATGGCTGGAGTACTTTCTGGGAACAGTGTATCGAAGCTTGAGCGCTGGAGCTTGAGGGCGAATGGACTGAGGAAGGGGGAGGTGTGGGGTAAAAAGGGGGAATCTTATCTCCTTATAAAGGCAGTGAATATCATGCGGCCCCCACGAGCCCTAAAGCTCGCCTATTTCCAAGGGGTCATGCGAAACGGCATGGTTGGATTTCCCAAACCTGTATTGATGAGAATCCCATAAAAAGGGGGCACGGTCATTGTTTTGACAAGATGTGTCGTCGGTGGTTGCGTCTCGAAATGTGAAACAGGAACCCAAAAAGTTGCTTGAAATAATAAAATGGCCGGACGTAATGTCTCGCTAGTAAAATCTTCGAAGGACATGACTTATTCGTGTTCTTCCCTTGTGATTCAGAGATATGATTGTTGTATAGAGCCGGATATAGTACTGACGATCAACTACTTTGAAGTATTCAGAGGAGGAACCCTCCTTGCAATGCCGAAGACAATCTGCGTGTCAAACACATCGTCATTGAAGACCAGTTCAGGGGCTACTGAGGGAGTCCTGGATTATGGGGTCCTCGGGTGTCCGGGCTACGTGACGAGGGCCGGACAGATGAGCCGTGAAGATACACGATAGAAGGCCTTCCCTCGTGTCCAGATGGGACTCTCCTTGGCATGGAAGGCAAGCTTAGCATGCGGATATGAAGAGTCCTTTCTCTGTAAACCGACTCTATACAAACCCTAGTCCCCTCCGGTGTCTATATAAACTCGAGTGTTTAGTCCGTAGAGGCAATCATAATCATACATGCTAGACAATTAGGGTTTAGCCATTATGATCTCGTGGTAGATCAACTCTTGTAACCCCTATACTCATTGTCGGAGTAAATGACCACAGGTAGCCTAGCCGGCTCCCCCTGGCCCTTCTGAAAAAATTACGAGCCGATCCGGCCCTCAAGAATCCAAGACGTGGGGCCGCCTTCCCCTTGCCGGCTGGCTCCCAGGACGACTATCGGAAGGCGGCCCGGCTTTAGCCCCCATGAAGAAAGCCGCAGGAGGGCCGGCTCCAAGAAGCCGGCCGCAAGAAGCCGATTCCCACAAAGCGGTCGAGATCGTACCCTCGAAGTCTGCATCCACATAACGGCGATGTGACAGGGCGTGGCTACAGTAAAGCCTGCCACCCCCGAATCCCAGAGGACGCCTGGCACAGTGCGCCGTACGGGGTGGCCATGACCTGTCCGGCGCGGCACTGTTGCCATGTTGACCCAGATGCCACCCACGACGGCTGTCAGTGCAGCCCACGGGCGGTGGGCCCCTTCAGGCAAAGAGACACCCGAAGGCGGCCAGGCCTCCCCCAGTCGGCCCAAGACGGGGCCGGCTCCCAACAGCCGGCTTGCTTCCTCCCTCGAAGGAGACGCCCCATTAAGGGGACAAGACGAGGCGTGGCTATAGCCCGCCGGGCGGCGGCACTGTAGCCACGCTTACGTCGGCGAAGCCCTTGTCACCAGGTTTGAGGCAACTGTGACCAGCCACCGACAAGGCCCTTGACAGTGGGGCCTGCCTGTCGACCAAGGAGCCGGCAGCCGGCGGGGCCCACCAGCCGGCGGGCCCCAGCAGCTGGCGCAGAAGTCGGCGAGCGTAGACACAGACGGCTAGGGCCCACGCCCAGCCGGATTACCATTGTACCCCCAGGGGGTGGGCCTTTATAAACCCCCCGGGGCACCCATGCAAAGGGGGGATCTGAGCTAGTTTTAGACACCACATAGAGAGGAGAGGAGAGCGAGCCGTGCCCTTCTTCTTCCTCTCGCCAAACA
Source organism: Triticum urartu (assembly GCF_003073215.2). Classification (NCBI taxonomy): domain Eukaryota; kingdom Viridiplantae; phylum Streptophyta; class Magnoliopsida; order Poales; family Poaceae; genus Triticum; species Triticum urartu. The sequence continues at coordinate 627,673,693 of NC_053023.1, forward strand.
GCTCAAGGAGCATCTTGTAGCCACTCGTTCATCTAGTGATCATGCGGAGACCCCGCAGAGCAGCATAGGGGTGTTATCTCCTTGAAGAGCCCTGAAGCTGGGTGAGATTCGCCAGCATGCATGTCTTCGCCTCATCCCGCTTCCAGGCACCGGCGACGTCTTACTGGCTCCCACAATGATAAGCCACCCGTTGGCATATGTCGCACCTACCACCCGACATTTGGCGCCCACCGTGGGGCCAGGTGCACCGTCGTCCGGAGACCTGTTCTGGACGGGAACCCTCTTCCTCCCCAGCGAGCGTAGCCAGCCCGACACGCCCGATGATGCTTGCCACAACGCGCTGCAAGGCGTCTCCAACGTCTACGCAGCGAGCGGCCTCGCCGATCTCCTTGACAAGACCCTCATCTCCGACGAGCTCGCCTCTGACGCGGGCACCGACCACCTCGTCAACCTCCCCGGCTAGCTCCACGTCTCCGGCGAGCTTGCTGTGGACTTGGAGTCTGTTGGCTCCACCGGTCCGATGCCTGTCGACTCCGACACGGCCTCGCTCGACGCTTTCCCCACCGACGTCGCGATCTACAAACACCCGCTTCCCCGGGCCGATGGCTGCGATGGTGCCACCACCGAAGTGATGGTCATCGGCCACGGCGGCGCTTCTGGCGAGAATGCCCTCGACGCCCCGCATGTAGCGGTCCACGACTTGTCCATCCCCCTCCCGGCCGATGCCGACGCTGAAGCACTGGGGGCTCGCCGCCTCGCCCTCCTCGCGGAGGGCCGGAAGTTGGCTTCCATGAGACGCCTCACCGAGGCCCACCAGTGTGAAGCCGACCGCGCCGCCTTTGGCACGCCGCCCCAGGCGGGCCAAGCCGAGCCAGCGTTGTCAGACAGCGCGGCGCTGCCCTCACCGACACGCAAGGAGTCGACCGCCCAGTCTACGCCACTCCACTCGAGAACCTGCGCGCCGACCAGGCGGCCGTACACGAGCTAGACGGACTGGGCGCCGAAGAGCTCCCCCACATGACCAGACGCATCCAGCAACTAATCGATGCAGCCGCACAGCGGCACGAAGCCGACGCCCGTGCGGAAAGCCCTCCCCCGCGCCGAGAGCACGGCGCGACGTCCTGGACGCCGACTATGGATAAAACCCATGCGCGACACAAGAAGGAGCCGGCTGCTAGCCAAAGCCGAACCCGGACCTCCATCGAGCGAGACGCAGAAGGCCGTCCCCGGGCCGTGGAGCGGCGGGGCAACCCGCCTCCGCCTCCGCCTCGTGGGGAGAGATATCCCACCCCACCGCCTGTCGCGCATCCGACTCTCAGCGGCCAGCTAGGTCTCCATGAAGGAGTCGGCGAGAACGACGCCAGCCATCGGATCGACCACCTAGCGCGATCCCTGGCGCTAGAAGAATAAGATGATGTCGGCCCGCCTTGCTTCGGCACCCTCATCCGCGACGAGCCTTTCCCCAAAGGGTTCTCGCTCCCAAGAGACACGCCCAAGTACAACAGCTCTGTGAAGCCGGAAGATTGGTTGATCGACTACTCCACAGCGGTTTGCATAGCAAACGGCAACAGGCGTGTTGCCGTGAAGTACATGCCCCTCATGCTGCAAGGCACGGCGTGGACCTGGCTCAATAGCCTCAGGCCCTACAGCATCAACAGCTGGCTAGACTTCAAAGAGGCCTTCGTCCGCAACTTCACTAGCACCTACAAGCGGGCCCCCAAGCCCAGACAGCTCTCCTTGTGCATACAAGGCCCCGCCGAATGCACTCGCGACTACCTCACGCGTTGGGCCGAGCTCCGCAACTCTTGCGAAGGGGTGCACGAGGTGCAAGCCATAGAATACTTCACCACCGGATGCCGAGAAGGCACCCTCCTTAAGCACAAGCTCCTCTACGATGAGCCGACTACCCTCGACGAGCTTCTGGTCATAGCGGACAAGTACGCCACCGCCGACTCCTCAATGAAGACTGAGCTCCGGGTAGACGTGTCCAGGAAGGTAATCAACCCGGTGCCCAAGACGCCGACTGGGGACTCCGGCCGATGCCCGTACCAGAGCGACCACAAGCGCAAGGGCCCCATGCCGCTCTCCACCAGTCGGCAGGTGGCCACAGTCGAGGACAAGCAGCCCGAAGGGCGGCCGGCACCCAAGAAGCAGAAGGGCGGCAGGCCGGCTTGGCAGCCGGCCTTCTCCTACGAGCAAACTCTCGACGCCCCGTGCAAATTCCACAGCGGCGCGAAGCCGTCCAACCACACAACCCGGAAGTGCCACAGGCTCACCCGAATCTCCAAAGGCGAAGGGCTCGCGCCGCCTCCGCCTGCTGGTCCGCCGCCTCCGGCTCCGCAGCTGCCGACCGCTCGGCCAGCAGTCAGAGCTGTGCACGATGAGTTCCCAGACGAGCATGCCGCCTATGTCATCTTTACAAGCCAGCCCGAAGGCCGACGTAGCAGACGCCGAGAGCACCAGGAAGTCAATGTGGTCGCTACCAACCCCACCGAGCACATGCACTGGTCAGAAAAGCCTATCAGCTGGAGCCGGGCCGACCAGCCAGAGGTGATGCCATCTCCTGGCTCTTATGCGTTGGTTTTGGATGCCACCCTTGCAACGGAGAGACGCGCCGCCCGTTTCTCCCACGTGCTGATAGACGGCGGGAGCAGCATCAACATCCTGTACCGTGACACCCTGGAGAAGCTGAACGTCAGGACGAAGCAACTCATGCCTACTCGGACTGTGTTCCATGGCATTGTACCTGGCCTGTCCTACGCCCCCATTGGCAAGATCAAGATTGATGTTCTATTTGGGGACAAGGATCATTTCCGCCGAGAAGCGATCTGGTTTGAAGTGGTGGACCTGGAGAGCCCCTACCATGCATTGCTTGGCCGTCCTGCCTTGGCCAGGTTCATGGCTGTTCCCCACTATGCTTACCTCAAGATGAAGATGCCGAGCGCCAAAGGCATCATCACCATAGCCGATGATTACGAGAAATCTTCCAAGTGTGCTACAGCCAGCAGCCGGCTGGCCGAGTCCCTTGTGATTGCCGAAGAAAAGAAGATGTTGGACCGAGTCGTGGCCATGGCCGGCAAACACCCGGCCCTGCCCCCCGATCCAAAGGAGTGTGATGGCCGGCAAACACCCGGCCAAGGAGACGAAGAAGATACCGCTTGACCCCGAGCACCCAGAAAGGTTTGCCGTCATCGGGGCAAACCTAAACAGCAAATAGGAAGGCGAGCTCGCCGACTTCCTCCATGAGAATCGGGATATCTTTGCATGGTCCCCTAAGGACATGCCGGGTGTTCCGAAGGAATTCGCCGAGCACAAGCTACACGTCCGAGAAGGCGCAAAACCAGTCAAACAACCCCTCCGTCGACTGTCGGAAGAGAAAATAAGGATTGTGGGAGAGGAGATAGCCCGGCTTCTGGCAGCCGGCTTCATTATGGAGGTTTTCTTTCGAGAGTGGCTCACCAACCTGGTCCTCGTGCTAAAGAAGAACAACAAGTGGCGCATGTGCATAGACTACACGAGCCTCAACAAGGCCTGCCCCAAAGATCCCTTTGCCCTGCCAAGGATTGATCAAGTGATAGACTCCACGGCCGGATGCGAACTGTTGAGTTTCTTGGATGCTTACTCAGGATACCACCAGATAAAGCTAGATCCGGCTGACCGCCTGAAGACCGCCTTCATCACGCCATTTGGAGCTTTCTGCTACCTGACTATGACATTCGGCTTAAGAAATGCCGGTGCCACTTTTCAGCGTTGCATGCAGAAGTGCCTCCTCAAGCAGCTCGGCAGAAATGCCCACGTCTACGTACACGACATTGTGGTGAAGACGGAGAAGCGTGACACCTTGCTGGAGGACCTCAAGGAAACATTTGAGAACCTGCGCCGGTTCCAAATCAAGCTCAACACCGAGAAATGCGTGTTCGGAGTGCCAGCCGGCCAGCTCCTAGGCTTCCTGGTCTCCGAACGCGGCATCGAATGCAACCCAGTAAAGATCAAGGCCATTGAGAGAATGGCGATTCCCACCAAACTTCGAGACGTCCAGAAGTTCACCGGGTGCTTGGCCTCCCTGAACCGCTTCATCAGCCGGCTCAGAGAGAAAGCTCTCCCCCTCTACCGCCTCATGAAGAAGACCACTCACTTCGAGTGGAACGACCAAGCCGACCAAGCTTTTCACGAGCTGAAGAAGATGCTGGCCACGCCGCCTGTCCTGGCGGCGCCGACTGAGAAAGAGCCCATGCTCCTCTACATTGCTACAACCAGCCGGGTGGTCAGCACCGTCATCGTAGTCCAGCGCCCAGAAGAGGGCCGAGCCCAGCCGGTCCAGAGGCCGGTGTACTATTTGAGCGAGGTGTTGTCTACCTTGAAGCAGAACTACCCGCACTACCAGAAGATGTGCTATGGCGTGTACTTCGCCGCCAAGAAGCTGAAGCCCTACTTCCAAGAGCACCCCATCATGGTCGTATGCACCGCCCCGCTTGCCGAGATCATAGGCAGCCGGGATGAATCCGGTTGGGTGGCAAAATGGGCCATCGAGCTGCCCCCCTACACGATCTTCTACCAGCCTCGCACCGCCATCAAGTCCCAAGCATTGGCCGACTTCCTCGTCGACTGGGCCGAGACCCTGTACCTACCGCCAACTCCCGACTCCACTCATTGGCGCATGCACTTCGACGGGTCCAAGATGCGCACCGGCTTGGGAGCCAGCGTCATCCTCACCTCTCCTAAAGGCGACAAGCACAGATACTCGCTGCAAATTCACTTTGCCGCCTCCAACAACGTGGCCGAGTACGAGGCGCTCATACACAGGCTTCGGCTTGCCAAAGAGCTCGGCATACGCCGGATCCTATGTTACGGCGACTCAGACTTGGTAGTCCAGCAATCATCCGGCGACTGGTATGCCAAGGACGCAAATATGGCAAGCTACCGCTTCCTCGTTCAGCAGATCAGCGGGTACTTTGAAGGATGCGAGTTCCTCCATGTACCACGAGCCGACAACGAGCCAGCTGATACCCTGGCTCGAATAGGCTCCACTCGGCAGGCAATACCAACCGGTGTCTCTCTGCAACGCCTCCTCAAGCCGTCTCCAAAGTCCGATTCCATCTTTGTGCCGCCTGACCCCGACGCGGCTGGGTCCGGCTCGAAGAACCAAGCAGGTGACCCGGGGACTTCGATAGTTAGCCCGGGGACGTCACTAGGCGGCTCGGGGACTTCCATAGTTATGCCCGACCCGGGGACTGCCACACCCGGCTCAGGGACTGCGGTAGTCGGCCCGGGGACTGGCCGCCTTGAGTTATATTAGAAGTCCTACCCGCGGTCAGACAAGTAGTGTGCCGGCACCCAAGCCTTCTCTTGCAAAAAGTCGCAGTTCGAAGAACCAGCTGTCCGGCTGGCAAGAGTTAAAGGAAGGAAAGGATGCCCACACGAAAAATGGCTAGGGACTGATGGACTAATATAACAAAAGCCGGTTTTTCTCCCACCACCGACCGACTACCAGAGTAGCCGGCCGGCCGGCTTCCATTCACCTCGCTTCAATCTAAGAAATCTCGAGTACTTGCTTTCCCCCCCAAAAAATATAGCCAGGTTCTTCCCTAGCCGCAGGCTGCAGAGCAGCTGCCGGTTGGGAAGGCAGCAGCCAAGGGAAGGCGGCAAAGGAAACAACCTAAAGATAAAAAGCATACGCGAATGGAAGCCAAACACACACACGATCATATTTACACAAAAGGCCTTCGAAAGGCCAGCATTCAACATAGTTTGAATACACCCCCGGTGGGTGGGTGGAACTGTGCAAGTTTAATAAAAATTATTCAAAGAGTAACAAGCAGGAAAAGCAAGGACGGCAGATTAAGCCAAGGGAGGACTGGCGAGTCGGGCAGGTCGGTAGAGACGGCAGTGCTGGCTGGAGGAGTGGCCGGCTGGCGAACCTCGGCATGATCACCACCTCCTGCAGAGTGCTAGCGCGCCTCGTTGTCGGAGGCACGGTCAGGCCGGGGCTGGCTGGCCGCTTCACCGGCCGGCTCGACGTCTTCGCCTTCCTCTCCTTCGTCGTCTTCACCTTCATCGCTGGAAGCGATCTCCTCCGCCAAGTCCTCACCCGCTGCCGGGTCCAGCCCGAACCATTCCTCTGGCTGGGCAACGCCGTCGTCATTTATCTCAGGAGCAAATACGCTGATGTCAGTGCACTCGGCGATCGTCGAGGCACGCTGAGCGATAGCCGGCCGCACCTCCTCCATCTCCTCGTCGGCCTCCAGCCGCCAGGTGCGCAGCTGGTCCAGGTTCAGCCCGGGATACCAGGCTCGGACGAACTCCAGCGCCCGCCCAGCTCCAAGCCGGGCCGCCGATGCCTTCCAGGCCTCGAAGCGGCCAACCGCAACCTCCAGCCAGTCGGCAGTCTGACTTGGGGTGCGGGGAATCGCTTCGCCTGGCCAGAGGGCGGCCAACACCTGCGCCTCGGTGCGCTGGAGGCGGCGGAGCATGCGGTGAGCCGGCTGCAGCCGGGCTTGGACCACCAAGAGTTGCTCCTAAAGCTTCCGGCTCGCGTCCGGCGCGATTTTAGCCCCCGCCTGCCGGCGCGCCTCACGGTGGGCCTCGATGGTCTGGGTGGCAAAGACGGAGTAGCCGGGGAAGTAGTCTGCACAAAGAACAAAAAGCAGCACAAGTCAGAACTCAAATCAGGGGGCAAGGGGCAAGCAAGGAGTGAGGAAGGCGGCTTACCATTGATCAGATCCTCAACCCGGCCGAAGCCCTCGCTCAGCGCTTGTTTTGCCTCAGCCCAGCCCGCCGCTTCGGTCTCGATCTCGGCTTTGAGCGCGTCCTCGCTGTCCTGCGCCTTCTTCAGGGCCGCCTTGTGGCTCTCCTCCTGGTCGGCCAACTTCTTGGCCAGGCGGTCACGCTCCAGGACCAAGGCGTTGTACTCGGCTTCCTTGGCGCGAAGGGCGGCCTGGGCCCCGCTGAGCTGCCCCCTCAAGTCGGCATTGGCTCCTGCAAGCATGAAGACAAAGGAAAAATCAATAAGGAAGAAGTTGTCAGGGAAGATTCGACCCGACTGCTCAGCAGTTGGCCCGAATCTCGGGGACTACACCCAGTGGGTGCGCTGAGGCGCCCCCACAGGAGATGAACGAGAAAAAGCACGCACTCCGGCTGTTGGTCAGGTCCTCGGTTTTCCGGCCCAGCTCCTGAGCCTGGGAGTTGAAGGCAGCAGCGCGGAGGTTATGGTATTCCTGGAAGATCAGACAGGATGCGAGGATAAGATAGCTGTCAGGACCTAGTAAGTTCCAAGCCGCCTGCTCAGCAGCCGACTCGGAACTTGGGGACTACACCCATTGGGTGTGCTGACGCGCCCCCACGGAAGAAATCAAAAAAGCAAAACAACCAAGGCCAGAAGACTCACCTGGATGATGGCCCGCGTCGTGAGGAACTCTTGGGTATAACGCTGCAGCGAAGCGGACTGGGCTTGAAGCCGGTTCCAGACCTCCTGGGCCGCCGTGTTCAGCTCGGCCGTCCCCCCGCTGGGCGTCCACTCGGACGTGCTGGCGCTGGCGGCCTCCAGGGCCTCCTACGTCTAGCTGGCGCCCGCAGCTCTGTGCGACTCCGGCGTGGAGGTAGCTCCCCCTGCGCGCCGGCGAAATGTTGGCTACACCTCGAGGCCGGCCCCTGCCTCCGGCTCGTCCCCGGCCGGCTGCTCTGGCGCCGCGGCTGGTTGGCCGCTTTGGCCCGCTCCAGTCGGCGCCGTCTGCGGCACCTCCTCCACGAAGACCACGTGGTCCTCCCTCCTCTCCATCACCGGCGGGTCTTGGTCGACCTCCTCCGATGGGGGCACGGGGATGTCGGGGGCCACGGCGTGGAGGGGAACGACGAGCAGCGGAGGCTGGTTGTGCGAGACCTCCGCCTCCGTCTCCGCGGCTGCCGCCTCCGCCCGAGCCTTGGCCGCCGCGTCGGCCTGCTCCTTCGCCACCTGGGCGGTCCTTCGCTCCGCCGCCTCCCGCTCCTCCCGCGCCTCCCGTGCGTTCCGCTCCGTGACCTCCATGAGGTCGGCGCGGGGATCCACGCGGCGGGAGCCTGAGGACCCTCCAGTCGGCCCGACTACGGAGCTGCCAGGACCTCGCTCGAGGGAAAGCGGTACCCTGCCCGGCAAGCAAAGAAAGGTTCAGAAGAGCCTCAATCGAAGAGGACAACAAAAAAATACAAGACGTTTGACGACTTACGCCGAGATCGCCTGCGGCTGTTTCACTGCCTTGCGGAAGCGGGTCGCCTTCACGGCCGCATCATCCCGCTTGGTCGCCGCCGTGGAACCCTTGGATTTCTTCGGCCGGCTGCCGAAGTAGGTCGACGCGGCCCGGCGTTTCTACGCACCGACACGGGCAGCCGGCGCGGTAGACGGGCCCGCGCCTTGATGATCTAGCGCCGGCTGGTGGTGCGGGGCGGCTTCGACCTCGTCATCGTCCGCCCAGTCCTCGAGGCCGGCCCCGAGCCCTGCGCCTCCTGCCTCGTCGCCTTCCCCCACGATGGCATCTTCCATGGCGGCCGCTCCCAGGTCCGGATCATCAACGTCGTCCATCGTGCGGCCGGGGAGGAGCTGGCGCTCTACCCCTGCGGCCCCGGCCGTCGACGGAAGAAGAGGGTTCTGCTGAGGGCAAACCAATTGATCAGAAGTTGGCCATCATGAGGCCGGCTACAAAAAGGAAGAAAAGAAGAAAAACATACAGCAGGCGGAGGGTTGGCGCGAGAATACGGCCCCTTGCCATATCGCCAATCCTCGGCGAGCTTGCAGTTGGAGATGTAGTTCACCATGTAAGACACCTCGGCATGAGGCATCTCCCTAGTGCTTAGTCGGCACGGGTCGAAGCGGCCGCTCATCTGGCAAATCATGTGAGGCCGGCCTTGGAGCGGAAGTACTCGGCGCTCCACGAAGGCGGCCACCAGGTCGGCTCCGGTCAGGCCCTCCGACTGGATCATCACCCGGAGCCGGGAGACGGCTGCGTTCCCGGCCTAAGACAGCGACCTGGCCCGGTAGCTCCATGAGGGTTGCCTCCCAGCCGGCGGGCCAGCTACGTAAGCCGGTAGGTTGACAAAGTCGCCTTGCTGGGCGACGTTCTTCACGTAAAAATAGGATTTCTGCCAGAGCTTCACCGACTGGATCAGCGGGATGGGCGGGAACGGATTGTTCTCGCTCGTCCGCCTCATGGCAATGAAGGCTCCGCAGGGGGCGGGCACGCCCGCGACAACGGTGCCGAGCTTGCCCTGGAAGAATTCTCCCCAGAGCTCGAGAGTGGAGCGAACCCCAAGAAAGCCCTCGCACAGGGTGATGAAAGCCGACAGCAGCATCACCGCGTTGGGCGTGAGGTGATGTGGCTGGAGGTGGTAAAATTCAAGGAAAGCGCGAAGGAATCCGCTCGCCGGGAGGCCGAAGCCGTGCAGGCAGTGCGAGCGGAAGATTACCCGCTCGCCCTCCTCCGGTGCCGGCGAAATCTCCCTCGCCGGAACACGACGAACCCGCACGTAGTTCTCGCCAGGCAGACGCCGTGTCCGGCGGAGGAACTCAACGTGGTCCTCGTGGACGTTGGACCATCCCACGAGCTCGACAACGCCATGGGAGCGACGCGGCCAGGAACAAGGCGATGCGACGGCGGAGACGCGCACGACCCCGCTACGGCGGGACCAAAGGAACCGAGAGGTCCGACGGTGGAGCGGCGCGGCAATGGGTCGTTGCGGCGGCGAAGGGAAGAAGAAGGAAGGTGAGAAGGAGCGGAGCGAGGGAGAGCGTGCGAGCCTCTCCCGCTCCCTATCCTCGCCCTACTTATAGACCCGCACGGCGGAGCCGGGGAGGCGTGGTGTGGGGGAACGTGGGATCAACTGCGCCCACTCCCCCACGTCCCGCGATTATTGCGCCCTGATGGCGTAATAAAACCGCCGCGGGAAGGCGAGCGGTCCGTTGTGGGCCGCAGAAGATCCGCGCTTGGGCCGAGGCCTAGGAGTGGCGGGCCCGGGCCTGCGGCGGCGTCCTATCGCGCGCGTGCGTTGGCAGGCTTTCCTTGCCACGTGGCCCGCGGGATGGCGCGCGGTCAGCTCGCAGGCCGACCCACGTTCCCGCCTACAAGAAACGGAGCTTTCCAAAGACGGCGCGCATAAGCAAAGTCGGCTCCTCAGGATAGGAAGCTGACCAAGCTTCTCGTCCCTTTGTCAGCCTCAAAGCTTGATCAGCTTCGGGGACTACTGTCGGAGTAAATGACCACGGGTAGCCTAGCCGGCTCCCCCTGGCCCTTCTGAAAAAATTACGAGCCGATCCGGCCCTCAAGAATCCAAGACGTGGGGCCGCCTTCCCCTTGCCGCCTGGCTCCCAGGCCGACTATCGGAAGGCGGCCCGGCTTTAGCCCCCATGAAGAAAGCCGCGGGAGGGCTGGCTCCAAGAAGCCGGCCGCAAGAAGCCGACTCCCATAAAGCGGTCGAGATCGTACCCTCGAAGTCTGCATCCACATAATGGCAATGTGACAGGGCGTGGCTACAGTAAAGCCTGCCGCCCCCGAAACCCAGAGCACGCCTGGCACAGTGCGCCGTACGGGGTGGCCATGACCCATCCGGCGCGGCACTGTTGCCATGTTGACCCTGATGCCACCCACGATGGGCTGTCAGTGCAGCCCACGGGCGGTGGGCCCCTTCAGGTAGAGAGACACCCGAAGGCGGCCAGGCCTCCCCCAGTCGGCCCAAGACGGGGCTGGCTCCCCATAGCCGGCTTGCTTCCTCCCTCGAAGGAGACGCCCCATTAAGGGGACAAGACAAGGCGTGGCTACAGCGATCGCCCGCCGGGCGGCGGCACTGTAGCCATGCTTACCTCGGCGAAGCCCTCGTCACCAGGTTTGAGGCAACAGTGACCAGCCACCGACAAGGCCTTGACAGTGGTGCCTGCCTGTCGACCAAGGAGCCGGCAGCCGGCGGGCCCCAGCAGCTGGCGCAGAAGCCGGCGAGCGTAGACACAGACGGCTAGGGCCCACGCCCAGCCAGATTACCATTGTACCCCCGGGGGGTGGGCCTTTATAAACCCCCCGGGGCACCCATGCAAAGGGGGGATCTGAGCTAGTTTTAGACACCACATAGAGAGGAGAGGAGAGCGAGCCGTGCCCTTCTTCTTCCTCTCGCCAAACAGCTCAAGGAGCATCTTGTAGCCACTCGTTCATCTAGTGATCATGTGGAGACCCCGCAGAGCAGCAGTAGGGGTGTTATCTCCTCAGAGAGCCCTGAAGCTGGGTAAGATTCGCCGCGTGCATGTCTTCGCCTCATCCCTCTTCCAGGCACCGGCGACGTCTTACTGGCTCCCACAATGATAAGCCACCCGTTGGCATATGTCGCACCTACCACCCGACACTCGTCAAAGTCAATCAAGCAGGACGTAGGGTATTACCTCCATCAAGAGGGCCCGAACCTGGGTAAACATCATGTCCCTTGTCTCCTGTTACCGTCGATCCTTAGACGCACAGTTCGGGATCCCCTACCCGAGATCTATCAGTTTTGACACCGACACCGATCGGCCACCTATGTGGTGCATCAGGCTGCCTCCCCTCCCCCTTCCACCTATATATATATGTGGGAAGGGGGCGCCTAGCACACACCAGACAATTTGCCAAGCTGTGTGCAGTGCCCCCCTCCACCGTTTACACCTCCGGTCATATTTTCGTAGTGCTTAGGTGAAGCCTTGCGAGGATCACTTTACCATCACCGTCACCATGCCGTCGTGCTGGCGGAACTCATCTACTAACTTGATGTCTTGCTGGATCAAGAAGGCAAGGGACATCACCGAGCTGTACATGTACAGAACACGGAGGTGTTGTGCGTTCGGTACTTGATCGGTTGAAGCGCGAAGAAGTTCGACTACATCAACCGCTTTGAGAAACTCTTCCGCTTACGGTCTACTAGGGTACATAGACACACTCTCCCCCTCTATGCTATGCATCTCCATGGATACATCATGGCGTGTGGGTAGAATTTTTTTCCATGAAACGATTCCCAACACCGTGCCCTGCACAAGTTTTTCGGCGAACTTCGGTGAGGCGCCGCCGTGTATTTGGTCGCCAACGGCAAAGCGCCAGCCGCGCTGACGTGGGCTGGTCGGGGCCAATCCCTGGGTCACTAACGGGAGGCCCCAGTGGTATGCTGACCTGTAGGATCGAGAAGAGGTGTCTAGAGGGGGGTGAATAGACTCTTAGTAAGAAAAGTTACAGTTTTTAATTTCTTTAAGTTGGAGTGGAGTTTTCGCACAAGTTTGAACATTCACAATACATCTCAAGCAACCATGACAAGAGTATATGAGCAGCGGAAAGTAAGTCAATGCAAGTTGCAAGAATGTAAAGGGATGGGATTGGAGTGTGCAAACGCAATTGGAGACACGGAGATTTTTGGCGTGGTTCCGATAGGTGGTGCTATCGCACATCCACGTTGATGGAGACTTGAACCCAAGAAGGGTAACGGTTGCGCGAGTCCACGGAGGGCTCCACCCACGAAGGGTCCACGAAGAAGCAACCTTGTCTATCCCACCATGGCCATCGCCCACGAAGGACTTGCCTCACTAAGGTAGATCTTCACGAAGTAGGCGATCTCCTTTCCCGTACAAACTCCTTGGTTCAACTCCAAAATCTTGACGGAGGCTCCCAAGTGACACCTAACCAATCTAGGAGACTCCACTCTCCAAGAGGTAACAAATGGTGTGTTGATGATGAACTCCTTGCTCTTGTGCTTCAAATGGTAGTCTCCCCAACACTCAACTCTCTCTCATAGAATAGGATTTGGTGGAAAGATGATTTGAGTGGAAAGCAACTTGGGGAAGGCTAGAGATCAAGATTTATTTGGTTGGAATGAAGTATCTTGACCTCAACACAAGTGTAGGTGGTTCTCTCTTAGAAAATGTATGTTGGAACTGTAGGCATGTTCTGATGGCTCTGTCCACGAATGAAGAGAGGGTGGATGGGTATATATAGCCTCCACACAAAATCTAACCGTTACACGCAAATCACCAAACTTGGTGGGACCGAATCATACAACTCGGTTAGACCGATTTAGTTCATAATGTGACCGTTAGGGTTTTCGGTGGGACCGACTTGATCAACTCTGTGGGACCGATGTGCTAGGGTTAGGGTAAAGCCTCATCTCGGTTGGACCAATTACACAAATTCGGTGGGACCGATTTTGGTAATAAGCTAAACAGAGAGTTGGCCAAGCAAACTCGGTGGGACCAATGTCATGTTTCGGTGAGACCGAAATTAATGCAATAGGCAACAGAGATTTTGCAAGCCCATCTCGGTGAGACCAAGATCCCATCGGTGAGACGGAATTGATTAGGGTTTCTAACAGTGGTTGTGTCAAGAGAACTCGGTGGCGCCGGATAGATCAAATGGGTGGGGCCAAGTTTGACTTTTGGTTTGGGATATATTTGGATATGAGAAAGTGGTTGAGGGTTGTGGAGCATATCACTAAGCACTTTGAGCAAGAACCTCATTAAGCAACACCTCATCCCCTCTTAATAGTATTGGCTTTCCTATGGACTGAATGTGACCTTGGATCACTAGAATGAAAAATGTAGAGTCATGAGCTTTGAGCTTGAGCCAATCATTTGTCTTCATCATCTTGAAGGGGTCCCACATCCTCTAGTCTATGCCACTCCACTGTTGGACTTATTTGAAATATGCTAGATGAAAGTATTAGTCCAACAAGAGATATGTTTACATTAATTACCAAAATCACCCGGGGAGCACTTGTGCTTTCATTCTCCCCCTTTTTGGTAATTGATGACACCATACATCAAAGCTTTAGATAAAGATATAGAGAATAACAGGTAAAGCTTTGGAAAGATATATAACATGCATAGGCTCCCCCTATATGTATGCAATCATGTAAATATGGAATATAAGAACATGTGAATGCATAGCATGACAGAGTAAGCAATGTGATACATGTATCTTGGCTATGTGCATCAGAGCAAAAGATGTAAATATAGGAAATGTACCTACATGCTCATGAGTCTTTCTTGCAAACAATATGTACATCAGCAAGAAGTCCTCATGCACATGAGTGTGATGCATATACTTACATTGTGGTCTTGAGTTGGCTTAGGAGAAATGAACCTGAGTAAACAAGGTTAGATAACACAGATACATCTACTAGCAAGAAACCACAAGAGTACCAAGACTGGGATGACATGTAGAGAGTGAGTACTGAGTACTCTTTTGGATATAGACATGTCCCCAAAGGTAAAGATATACAATGAATTCAAGGGTTTCCTTCCCTTAGATGTCTTGTCCCCCTGAATCTTGCTTGGGATACTGGGAGAAGATAGGGAACAGAAAATCAGAGCAACGAAAGAAAAAAGAGCAAATGAAAACAATCAAATATGAACATTTCTTTCCCCTCTTAAAGACATGTAACTTCTCTCCTCTTGAACACCAAGCATCCGGGGTCTTTGATGTGATACTTCTTTCTCATTGAAGAACTCTCTCTCCCTGAGTATTCTCTCTCCCCCTATAGAAATGATTAAGCTTTGATGTGATCTCTCTCTCTCTCCCCCTTTGACATAAATTTCCACGAAGGGCTCTTCTGGATGTTTGTTACAAATGGATTCGGTCCTTGAGTCACAAAGCAAAGCAGCAAGTTGGATGTGATGCTGGTACAGGACAAGAATCATTGAGTGGAGCTGGAGTAAAAAGAATGCAGGAACAAGTGACACGTTGTCTTTCCTGTAGTGAAATCGGTTGCACCGAGTGGTGTGTTCCGGTTGCACCGAAAGAGTTCGGTTGGACCGAATACAACAAACCGGTGTGACCGAGTTTATAATAGAGAAAACACTTGTCATGTCAGCTCACTAGACAAGAAAGATCTCACAAGGATTTGCAAGGAGTTGGATGCAAGGAATAGAGAACAAAACAAAGAAAAGAAAATCTAGATGAAGTTTGCAAAAACTCAAGGAAACACTAGAGAACTTCATGTAGAATTGGGCGGTGACAAAGTCACCTATGTTAGAGTATATTGACTGAGAAGTCAAGTAAGAACACTTGATCGTAAGTCATACTCATCGTTTAAGCTCAAAATGGGGTTACCATGTTTAGTTTAAGCATTTGATGTATTCACATCTTGTTGAGTTGCTTTGACCTATGTCTTGAGGTAAAGCTTCCCTAAGATGGAATGACATACCTTGGGTGGTGGTGTTGATCTTGATCATGTAGTTGAACTTGCGTGGGGTGCTCAAGGTTGATGTAGCACAAGAATGGTTGGGAGAACCACTTGGAGTTGAGTTCATCTACCTACATGGGTTAGTTCTGCAAGAAAGAGCACTTGTGTATCCAAAATGACAATCATGAAATTTGATACATATAATTTGTCAAAGGATATGTTGAAGCGTTTCGTGCTTCCTTGTCATCAACCACCGTATTGTAGAGACTTGGTGATGTAGAGATCGCTCAAGATGTGAGTGGGTTGCTATCTCATAGATTTAGATTCATCCAAGTACCTACAAGGGTTAGATAACATGCAAGGGTGCAAATATATCCAAGACATATGAATATCATATAAGAGAAATATCGAGGATTTGTCATAGATTCATGCCTTGCATGTATCCAAATGGAGTTCCTACTCCAATTTTGAAGCATCAATGATGTTCAATTACCTCTCAAATGGCAAAAGACTTTCTCATCAAGTGGTTTGGTGAATATATCCGCCAATTGCTTATCGGTACGAACATGCTTAAGATCAATGTCCCCTTTAGCAACATGATCTCGAATGAAATGATGACGAACTTCAATATGCTTAGTACGAGAATGTTGCACGGGATTGTGAGGAATCTTAATAGCACTCTCATAGTCAGAAAGCAATGGAACATGTTTCACATTCATCCCATACTCTTTAAGAGTTTGGATCATCCAAAGTAATTGAGCACAACATGAACCAGCGGCAATGTATTCCACTTCGGCGGTGGATAAGAATACCGAGTTTTGTTTCTTGGAAGACCAAGACACAAGAGATCTACCAAGAAATTGACAAGTACCCGAAGTGGACTTTCTATCAACCTTGCCTCTGGAATAGTCCGAGTCGGAGTAGCCAACAAGATAAAAAGACGACCTATTAGGATACCAAATGCCAAAATTTGGTGTATGTATTAAGTATCTCAATATCCTTTTCACAGCCTTAAGATGACATTCTTTGGGGGCCGCTTGATATCGTGCACACATGCACACACTTAGCATAATATCGGGACGAGAGGCACATAGATATAACAATGAACCGATCATAGAGCAGTAAACTTTTTGATCAACCGATTCACTGTCCTTAGTCAAGTTAAGATGTCCACTACTAGGCATGGGAGTTTTCATACCTTTGCTTTCTTTCATGTTGAACTTCTTGAATAAGTCCTTGGTGTACTTTGTTTGAGAGACAAAGGTGCCTTCCTTAGTATGCTTGATTTGCAAACCAAGAAAGAACTTGAGTTCACTCATCATAGACATCTCAAACTTCTCCGATATTAGCTTTCCAAACTTCTCGCTAAAATGAGGGTTAGTTGAGCCAAATATGATATCATCAACATAAATTTGGCATACAAATAACTCACCATTAACCCTTTTAGTAAAAAGAGTAGAATCTATTTTTCCAATTTCAAAGCCTTTTGCCATAAGGAACTTGGTCAAGCATTTATACCACACTCTTGGAGCTTGTTTAAGACCATAAAGGGCTTTGTGAAGTTTGTAAACATGGTCGGTTTTCTTAGGATTGACAAAACCAGGAGGTTGTTTAACATAAACTTACTCCTCAATTTCACCATTTAGAAAAGCACTTTTAATGTCCATTTGGTATAAAGTGATATCATGGTGATTAGCATAGGAAAGTAAGATGCGGATGGACTCAAGTCTAGCAACGGGGGCATATGTCTCACCGTAGTCCATACCTTCGACTTGAGTGTAGCCTTGGGCGACTAGACGAGCTTTGTTGCGGACGACTTGACCATGTTCTTCTTGCTTGTTGTGAAACCCCCATTTGGTACCGATGATGTTGTGGTTGTTGTCGGGATTCTCGACCAATGTCCACACTTGATTTCTCTCAAAGTTCTGTAACTCTTCATGCATGGCATTTATCCAATCCGGATCTTCCAATGCTTCTTCAACCTTCATAGGTTCAATGCTAGAGATGAATGAATAATGTTCACAAAAGTTAGGCAAACGAGTTTTAGAGCGAGTGATTCTCCCGGTTTGGATATCATTGTAGATTTGCTTGACGGGGTGGTCTTTGGCAACTCTTGCTCGAACTCGTGGAAGCTTTTGCTTGGGTCGGGGTGGAACATCTTCTTCATCTTGTTCTTCTCCTCCTTGGCCTTCTTCATTGTTGACGTTGCTGTTCTCTTGTCGTGGTGGAGAAGGAGGTTGATGAGGTTCATATTGGTGTGCGTCCTCGTTTTCTTCGTCTTGGTGTGTCCCACTCATGGATGCTTCCAAGTCAACTCTTGGTTCACCTTGTCGTGAGGTGGAAGCTTCCACTTGGACGGACGAGGTACTCTCCTTCACCTCCGTTGGACGAATCTTGCCGATAGACAAGTCTTGAATTGCTTCCGAAGGGTCTTTGTCTCCTACATCAATTGGCAATTGCTCTAGTTGTGAGCCATTAGATTCATCAAACTTCACATCTACTGTCTCTTCAACCTTTCGGGTGAAATTGTTGTAGACCCGGTAAGTGTGAGAGTTTGAGCCATAACCAAGTAGGAAACCTTCACGAGATTTAGGAGAAAATTTAGAACGACGATGCTTATCAAGAATGTAGCACTTTGATCCGAATACTCGAAAGTATCTAACTTGGAGTTTGTTACCGGTGAGGATCTCATATTTCATCTTGTCGAGTAGCTTGTGAAGATACAAGCGATTTGTTGCATGACAAGCTATCTCGACCCTTCAGCCCAAAAGTGTTTTGCAGTCTTGTACTCTTCAAGCATCGTTCTAGCCATCTCAGTAAGAGTTCGGTTCTTCCTCTCAACAACTCCATTTTTTTGAGGCATGTACATAGCCGAGAACTCATGTGAGATCCCTTCTTCGTCAAGAAAGGTATCCACATTTGCGTTCTTGAACTCCGTTCCATTATCGCTGTGAACCTTCTTGATCTTCACTTCAAATTGATTTTGGGCCTTCCTAGCAAAGTTCTTGAAGATCTTTTGGACCTGTGATTTATCATCAAGAAAGAACGCCCATGTAAATCTTGAAAAATCATCAACTATAACCAGGCCGAATGAGTTACCACTGAGACTTTTATAGGCATTGGGACCAAAAAGATCCATATGAAGTAGCTCGAGCGGTCTTCTCGTGGTCATAATGTTCTTCATGGGGTGACTTCCTCCAACTTGTTTTCCTGCTTGACAAGCACTACAAAGTCTATCCTTGTCAAATATAACGTCTTTTACTCCAAGGATATGATCACCTTTAATAAGCTTATCAAGATTTCGCATGCCCACATGACCTAGCCTTCTATGCCACAACCAGCCTTTAGAAGATTTAGCAATTAAGCAAGTTCTAGGTTCAGCCTTTTTAGTGAAATCAACAATGGAAAGATCACCTCAACGTATACCGGTAAAGACCGTTTTATGGTTATCTCTACGAAACACTTGGCAATCCACTTCAGTAAATAGGACATTGAAACCAAAGTCAGCATGTCTAGATACGGAAAGTAAATTGTAGCCAAGAGATCAACGAGCATAACATTTTGTATAGAGCTATCCTGTGAGATGGCCACCTTACCAAGGCCAACCACCTTACCCTTTGAGTTATCACCGAAAGTGACATACTTTCGAGGGCCGTTGTTTTCAGCAAGCTCACGAAATATATCTTTGTCTCCGGTCATATGATCAGTACATCCACTATCAAGGACCTATTCCTTTCCTCCAGCCATGTAGCCTCGAAGAATAGCCATAAGACCAAAGTGTCTCATCGCATCATCAAGATCATAGTCACTATCGTCATCCTCATCATAGTATCCATGTTCAACATCGTCATGTGATGGATCAACTCCTAGAGAGGGTAATTCATTAGAAGTATGACCGTAACAAGGTTCATCTCTATGGATTCTAATGATTTTGGAAATGATATTGCTAATAATTCCAACATCTCCTTTTGCACTCGTAAGATTAGCAAGCTCAAATAAGCAATCACCAAACTTGGGATCATTAGAACTCATCTTACTCAAGGCAATAGACTTATGAAGAATCTCATCTACGATTTTCAAGGAATAATTTGGGAATCGTTCCTCAAGAAATCTCCATAAGGTGTAGGCACAATCAAAAGTAGGCAAGCTAGCAAGCAAGTTTCTAGGCAAACCTCTAGTGATTAAATTGACCATTCTAAGATTACGGATCATGTCAATACACTCATCAAGGGTAGGATGCAAAGGATCAACAATGCGAGGACAAGGAGTAGTAATGTACTTGGTCAAATGATATTCATTGAAGATCTCAAGCATCTCATTTTTTCACTCATGAAAATACTCTCCATCATGAATAGGCACTCTACGTCTAAGACTCCCCAACATGGACTCATCCTTCTTCCTCCAAAGGTGTTTAAACCAAAGCAATGGAGACCAATGCTCTGATACCAATTGTAGGATCGAGAAGAGGTGTCTAGAGGGGGGGTGAATAGACTCTTAGCAAGAAAAAGTTGCAGTTTTTAATTTCTTTAAGTTGAAGTGGAGTTTCGGCATAAGTTTGAACATTCACAATACATCTCAAGCAAGCATGACAAGAGTATATGAGCAGCGGAAAGTAAGTCATGCAAGTTGCAAGAATGTAAAGGGAAGGGATTGGAGTGTGCAAACGCAATTGGAGACATGGAGATTTTTGGCGTGGTTCTGATAGGTGGTGCTATCGTACATCCACGTTGATGGAGACTTCAACCCACGAAGGGTAACGGTTGCGCGAGTCCACGGAGGGCTCCACCCACGAAGGGTCCATGAAGAAGCAACCTTGTCTATCCCACCATGGCCATCGCCCACGATTGACTTATCTCACTAGGGTAGATCTTCACGAAGTAGGCGATCTCCTTGCCCGTACAAACTCCTTGGTTCAACTCCACAATCTTGACGGAGGCTCCCAAGTGACACCTAACCAATCTAGGAGACACCACTCTCCAAGAGGTATCAAATGGTGTGTTGATGATGAACTCCTTGCTCTTGTGCTTCAAACGATAGTCTCCCCAACACTCAACTCTCTCTCATAGGATAGGATTTGGTGGAAAGATGATTTGAGTGGAAAGCAACTTGGGGAAGGCTAGAGATCAAGATTTATGTGGTTGGAATGAAGTATCTTGACCCCAACACAAGTGTAGGTGGTTCTCTCTAAGAAAATGTATAATGGAAGTGTAGGCATGTTCTGATGGCTCTCTCCACGAATGAAGAGTGGGTGGAGGGGTATATATAGCCTCCACACAAAATCTAACCATTACACACAAATCACCAAACTCGGTGGGACCGAATCATACAACTCGGTCAGACCGATTTAGTTCATAATGTGACCGTTAGGGTTTTCAGTGGGACCGACTTGATCAACTCGGTGGGACTGATGTGCTAGGGTTAGGGTAAAGCCTCATCTCGGTTGGACCGATTACACAAATTCGGTGGGACCGATTTTGGTAATAAGCTAAACAGAGAGTTGGCCAAGCAAACTCGGTGGGACCGATGTCATGTTTCGGTGAGACCGAAATTAATGCAATAGGCAACAGAGAGTTTGCAAGCCCATCTCGGTGAGACCGAGATCCCATTGGTGAGACCAAATTGATTAGGGTGTCTGGCAGTGGCTGTGTCAGGAGAACTCGGTGGCGCCGGATAGATCAAATCGGTGGGGCCGAGTTTGACTTTTGGTTTGGGATATATTTGGATATGAGAAAGTGGTTGGGGGTTGTGGAGCATATCACTAAGCACTTTGAGCAAGAACCTCATTAAGCAACACCTCATCCCCTATTAATAGTATTGGCTTTCCTATGGACTCAATGTGACCTTGGATCACTAAAATGAAAAATGTAGAGTCCTGAGCTTTGAGCTTGAGCCAAACATTTGTCTTCATCATCTTGAAAGGGTCCCACATCCTCTTGTCCTTGACACTCCATTGTTGGACTTATCTGTAATATGCTAGATGAAAGTATTAGTCCAACAAGAGGTATGTTGACATTAATTACCCAAATCACCCGGGGAGCACTTGTGCTTTCATGACCCCATTAACCATGTTGACTCAGGCAACGCAACTGACTGGGCTCCCCCAGCCACTGGAATTGGGGCCCACCTCCCCTAATTAACTAAAACATTTTAAAAATGGTTAATTATCTTAATTAGACACTGATAGGTGGGCCCAGTTGTTCAACTAACTATGTTTAGATTAGTTTTAACTCTGTTTAACCCACTGTGTATGACAGGTGGGCCCCCCATGCCAGTTTTGACCAGTCAACTTATTGTTGACTGTTGATGTCACCCTAGCATCATGCTGATGCAATAAACGGGTTTCTGAATTATTTTAAATCTGTTAAATTCCACAAAATTAGAAAACAAATAAAACTTCGAAAAACCTTAGAAAAATATCCATAGCTTGGATGAAAAAGTTTTATACATGAAAGTTGTTCAGCAAAACGAGACGGTTCTTAATACGCTCTCTGTTCATTCGTCACGTTACCCTAGCACAGCGAACATGTAAGTGTCCCCCTTCGTTTCATCTGTCCGAAAATGCCTAACACTGGGGAAACACCCCCGGATGTTTTCCCCCATCGCCGGTATCGCGTAGTACTGTGTTAGAACACCCCTAGCACCACTTGTTGTCGTGTCATGCATCTGTGTGCTTTGTATTTACTGTTTCTTCCCCCTCTTCTTCTCCGGTAGAGCTCGAGACCGTTGTCGATGCCTCTGTGATCGACTACATCGACGATGACCCTTCTTTCCTTTCAGTGGAGCTTCCGAGCAAGCCCCCCTTTGATCATCCCGATATCGCCCATTCCATTCTCTCTCATGCTTGCATTAGATTTTGCTACTATAATTGATCGCTCCTATTCCGATGCATAGCCTGCTTATTGTTACATACTTGCTTATCCTAAACTGCTTAGTATAGGTTGGTTAATGATCCACCAGTGATCCCCACCTTGTCCGTGTTGCCCCTCCTTCATCATCAATGACTCGATCAACGTGATCGACAACCAGAGCCCGACACCTCACCTCACATCACGCCCCTTTTGTTTCTCAACTCTGCATAGTTACTATCGAGTGCCGAGGGTGATACCTCATAACGCACCCCTGATGATAACTCTATAGTGTAGCTATTCGGTCGTGGTCATCGAGGGTGATTCCTCCTTCACCACTCCCATGCAACACCTCATGTGTGAACCTCGAGGGTGATTCCTACTAAGTTCAGTCTGACAATTACATCGAGTGGAATCCCTCGAGGGTGATTCCTTGAGTTTCCCCCTTGATGTTTTGGACACATGGTTACCTGGACTTTGCTTGAGACCATTGTTGAAGTCAGGTCAGCCCTGAGGGGTACCCGTGAGCTGATGTGAAACTCGGGCGGGCCCGGAGAGCACCCGCGAGATAATTACATGGCACGACCGAGCATTCTAGGCCCTTACCGTAAGTCCACGAGATGGGGGGATGGGGTCACATTGATCGTGAGTCTCTTCTCATATTCGTGGGCTCCTAATACACTAAAGGTTTTGGTATTTGTTCTGAGTTGGCCTTTGGCCTTTACGCACTAACCACCACGTGAGAATAGTTATGGACCTCGACGTTGTAGTATCAGCCAAAGCTTTGTCAGACATCCAGTTTAGCATTGCACCACGGCTGGCCCGGCACCATCCTGTAGTAGTGGAGACTGGACCCGCCCTGCATGCAATGACCCGGAGTGCAACGGGCGATGGGCCCAGGACCCCGGAGTGCTTAGGACGTAGACCGGTGGGGACCTCTCTGCTGAGCCTAGGTAGGGTTGCGACGTGTTGATCTTCCGAGGCCGGGCATTGACTCGAAGAAGTGTGTCCGGCCAGACTAATCAAATGTGTTGGGTAATGTGGTGCACCCTGATCTTGGCTAGGACTACGTTGGTATTTCCCCAAACAAGAACGGATGATGCAGCACAACGATGGTAGGTATTTCCATCAGTGATGAGACCAAGGTTATCAAACCAGTAGGAGAACCAAGCAACACTACGTAAACAACACCTGCACACAAATAACAAATACTCGCAACCCGACATGTTAAAGGGGTTGTCAATCCCTTTCGGGTAACCGCGCCAGAAATTGGCAAACGGGCGTGAGAGAGTTGTAAATATTGATAGATCGAACGGTAAATAAAATAAAGTGCAGCAAGGTATTTTTGTATTTTTGGTTGAATAGATCTGAAAATGAAAGCAAAAGAAAATAGATCATAAAGGAAAATATATTAAAGAAGAGACCCGTGGCCATAGGTTTCACTAGTGGCTTCTCTCAAGAAAAGTAGCAACCGGTGGGTAAACAAACTACTGTTGGGCAATTGATAGAACTTCAAATAATCATGACGATATCCTGGCAATGATCATTATATAGGAATCACGTCCAAGATTAGTAGACCGACTCCTGCCTGCATCTACTACTATTACTCCATACATCGACCGCTATCCAGCATGCATCTAGTGTATTAAGTTCATGGGGAAGTAGAGTAATGCAATAAGAATGATGACATGATGTAGACAAGATCTATTTATGTAGAAATAGACCCATCTTGCCATCCTTAATGGCAACGATACATACATGTCGGTTCCCCTTCTGTCCCTTGGATCAAGCACCGTAAGATCGAACCCATCACAAAGCACCTCTTCCAATTGCAAGATAAATAGATCTAGTTGGCCAAACAAAAGCCAAATATCGGAGAAGAAATACGAGGCTATAAGTAATCATGCATATAAGAGATCAAAGAAGACTCAAATAACTTTCATGGATAAAAAGATAGATCTGATCATAAACTCAAAGTTCATACGATCCCAACAAACACACTGCAAAAAGAGTTACATCATATGGATCTCCAAGAGACCATTGTATTGAGAATCAAACGAGAGAGAGGAATCCATCTAGCTACTAACTACGCACCCGAAGGTCTACAAAGAACTACTCACGCATCATCGGAGAGGCACCAATGGAAGTGGTGAACCCCTCCGTGATGGTGTCTAGATTGGATCTGGTGGTTCTGGACTCTGCGGCGGCTGGAATCGATTTTCATCGACACCCCTAGGGTTTCTGGAATATTGGGGTATTCATAGAGCAAAGAGTCGGTTCAGGGGGCACCCGAGGTGGGCACAACCCACCAGGGCGCGCCTGGGCCTCCTGGTGCGCCCTGGTGGGTTGTGCTCCCCTCGGAGCACCCCCCTGGCGCTAATCCGACCCATTGCATGTCTTCTGGTCCAAAAAAATCCAAAAAAAGTTTCACTATGTTTGGACTCCGTTTGGTATTGATTTCCTGCGATGTAAACAACATGCAGAAAACAGCAACTGGCACTTGGCACTATGTCAATAGGTTACTACCAAAAAATGATATAAAATGATTATAAAACATCCAAGAATGACAATATAACAACATGGAACAATCAAAAATTATAGATATGTTGGAGACGTATCAGGATCCCCAAGCTTAATTCCTGCTCGTCCTCGAGTAGGTAAATGATAAAAACAGAATTTTTGATGTGGAATGTTGCCTAACATGTCATCTAATATTCTTGTCTTTATAGCATGGACATTTGGACTTTTTATATTGTTCAAAGCAATAGTCTAGTTTTGACATGAGGACTTAAATACTCATGCATATCAACAAGCAACCATGTCTTTCAAAATATCAACGCTAAAGTAAGTTATCCCTAGCCCATCATGCTCAATCATTGATCCATTCATGAAACACACTCGCATATTAGCTACACCCAATGCTCGAGTATGATCATAGTTCCCCCTAGTTGGTGCTTTATAAGAGAAGATAGAGACTCAAATAAAAATTGCATAAAGTATTAGAAAGGCCCTTCGCAGATGGGAGTAGGGATTTGTAGAGGTGCCAGAGCTCAAATCAAAATATTGAGAGATAAAAACATTTTGAGAGGCATACTTCTCCCACCAACGTAAACGACTTAGAGCTCCCAACAATTTCCATGCTAGGTATATCATAGGCGGTTCCCAAACAGAAAATAAAGTTTATTCCTTTTTCCACCATACTTTCACTTTTCATGGCTAACCGTATCCACGGGTGCCTTCCATACCAACACTTTCCAAGGAATTTAATATTTGACAACATAAAGTAAATTCATTTTTCATTTTGGAACTGGGCATCCCTAATACCTTTGCCTTACTCTCATGCAATGAAAAGTGAATAAACACTCATCGTGAGAATAACACATATAGCATGGAAAATATTGGCCACCCCTCACCACCTCGCGAGCTGTACAAGCACACAAAAGAGAAATTTATTTTGAAAATTAGAGATGGCACATACAAATTTTCTTAGAACGGCAAAAGAATACCACATGTAGGTAGGTATAGTGGACTCATGTGGCAAAACTGGTTTAAAGGATTTTGGATGCACAAGTAGTGATCATACTTAGTGCAAAATGAAGGCTAGCAAAAGATTGAGAAGCGACCAACCAAGAAACGAATAATATCATAAGCGAGCATTAAGCATAATTAACACTGAATAATGCACCACAAGTAGGATGTAATTTCATTGCATAACTATTGACTTTCGTGCTTGCATGGGGAATCACAAACCTTAACACCAATATTCTTTCTAAAGCACAATTACTCATCAACATGACTCACATATCACATCATTATATCTCAAAACTATTACAAGGAATAAAGTTTATTTTGTCCACTGATCTTCATGAAAGTTTTTATTATATCCTTCTTGGATATCTATTACTTTGGAACTAATTTTCATGTGTTGTTTTTGATAAGCTCAAACAAATATAAGTGAAAATCATGAGCATAATTTTTTCTTTCTCTCAAATTAATTTAAGGGAAGCAAGAGAGAATTTCTTGAAAATTTTACTAAATCTCAAATAAATCTAAGTGAAGCAAGAGAGCATTTCTTCAAAAATACTAAAGCACACCGTGCTCAAAAAGATATAAGTGAGGAACTAGAGCAATTCCATAGCTCATAAAAATTTAAGTGAAGCATAGAGAGCAATTATATCAAGTCATGGCTTAATTTTGGATCTCTCAAATAGGTGTGTCCAGCAAGGAATAAAGACTTAAAACAAAAATCAAATCAAGCAAAGACTCATATCATACAAGACGCTCCAAGCAAAACTCATAGTATGTGACGAATAAAAATATAGCTTCGAGTAAAATACCGATGGTCGTTAGAAGAAAGAGGGGATGCCACTCGGGCATCCCCAAGCTTAGTTGTTTGCTTCTCTTTGGATAATAGCTTGGGATGCGATGGGCATCCCCAAGGTTTGGCTCTTCTTACTCCTTATTCTTTCATCCATCGTAACATCACCCAAAACTTGAAAACTTCAATCACACAAAACTCAACAAAACCTACGTGAGATCCGTTAGTATAAGAAAACAAATCACTACAATAATGTAACACCCACGATGCAGCTATATCTCCCACGTCTCGAGGCACGACTTAGAGGCATAACCGCATGGTGGTTTTGTCGCAAGAGGGGTAATCTTCACAAAGTCTCATGTACTGAATAAGAAAGGGATAAAGAGTTGGCTTACACTCGCCACATCACACAATACATAAATAATTCATACATCATCCAAAAACACTCAAGGTCCAACTACGGAACCAAAATAAAAGAAGACAACCCCAAATGCTAGATCCCCGATCGTCCCAACTGGCCACCACTACTGATCAACCGGAAAAGACGCATAACAACGATCAAGATCTTCATCGAGCTCCCACTTGAGCTCAGTTGCGTCACCTGCACTGGTATCATCGGCACCTACAACTGTTTGGAAGTATCCGTGACTCACGAGGACTCAGCAATCTCACACCTGTGAGATCAAGACTATTTAAGCTTATGGGTAGGATAAGGTAATGTGGTGGAGCTGCAGCAAGCGCTAAGCAAAATATGGTGGCTAACATACGCAAATAAGAGCGAGAAGAGAAGCAACACAACTATCGTGAACTAGAAGTGATCCTGAAACTACTTACGTTCAAGCATAACACAAGACCATGTTCACTTCCCAGACTCCGTCGAAAAGAGACCATCACGGCTACACACGCGGTTGATTCATTTTAATTAAGTCATGTGTCAAGTTCTCTACAACCAGATATTAACAAATTCCCATCTACCACATAACCGCGGGCACGGCTCTCAAAAGTGTATACCCTGCAGTGGTGTCCCAACTTAGCCCATCACAAGCTCTTGATATGTCTCCAACGTATCTATAATTTTTGATTGCTCCATGCTTTATTATCCACAAACTTAGATCATAAACCCAATAATGTCCAATGTTTGTTGAGATCCGATGAATTGTGGGTTTATGATCAAGTCTATCTATGAATAATATTTGAATCTTCTCTGAATTCTTTTATGTATGATTGGTTATCTTTGCAAGTCTCTTCAAATTATCAGTTTGGTTTGGCCTACTATATTGATCTTTCTTGCAATGGGAGAAGTGCTTAGCTTTGGGTTCAATCATGCGGTGTCCTTTCCCGGTGACAGTAAGGGCAGCAGGCCAGGTATTGTATTTTTGCCATCGAGGATAACAAGATGGGGTTTTCTTCATATTGCATGAGTCTATCCCTCTACATCATGTCATCTTGCTTAAGGTGTTACTCTGTTTTTAACTTAATACTCTAGATGCATGTTGGATAGCGGTCAATGAGTGGAGTAATAGTAGTAGATACACGCAGGAGTCGATCTACTTGACTCGGACGTGATGCCTATATACATGATCATACCTAGATATTCTCATAACTATGCTCAATTCTGTTAATTTCTCAACAGTAATTTGTTCACCCACCATAGAATACTTATGCTCTCGAGAGAAGCCACTAGTGAAACCTATGGCCCCCGGGTCTATCTTTATCATATTGATCTCCTAATACTTAGTTATTTCCTTTGTTATTTACTTTGCCTTTATTTTACTTTGCATCTTTATCATAAAAATACCAAAAATATTATCTTATCATATCTATCAGATCTCACTCTCGTAAGTGGCCTTATAGGGATTCACAACCCCTATGAGGTGTGAGGATTCACGCGTAGCCTCCTACTGGATTGATACCTTGCTTCTCAAAAATTGAGGGAAATACTTACGCTACTTTGCTGCATCACCCCTTCCTCTTCGGGGAAAACCAACACAGTGCTCAAGAGGTAGCGGCTCTCATGATCAATGAAGGATATTCCTTCTCTCGGAACAACCCGATCAGACTCGGAATCCCGGTTACAAGACATTTCGACAATGGTAAAACAAGACCAGCAAAACCACCCGGATGTGCCAACAAATCCCTATAGGAGCTGCACATATCTCGTTCTCAAGGCACACCGGATGAACACTACGTACAGCTAAAACCAGCCCTCAAGTTTCCTCGAGGTGGCGCCGCAAGTGGCTCTAGGTTGGACCAACACTCAGAGGAGCACTGGCTCAGGGGGGTTAAACTAAAGATGACCCTCGGGCTCGCGAAAACCCAAGGGAAAGTTATAGGTTGTTAGGAAAATGTAAAACCAAGGTTGGGCCTTGCTATAGGAGTTTTATTCAAAGCGAATTG
Organism: Triticum urartu; assembly: GCF_003073215.2. Lineage (NCBI taxonomy): Eukaryota > Viridiplantae > Streptophyta > Magnoliopsida > Poales > Poaceae > Triticum > Triticum urartu. Next base: position 627,702,397 of record NC_053023.1, read on the forward strand.
TCAAGAGGGTCCCATACCCCTCATGGTGTTAGGGACGCAAAATCAAGGAACATCACACCGGTATGACGTAAACTAGGGCGGCAAGACTGCAACAAGACACTAGGCATAAGGCTGAGCCTTCCACCCTTTACCAAGTGTATAGATGCATTAATTAAATAAGATATAATATGATATCCCAGCATATCAATGTTCCAACATGAAACAAACTCTGCAACTAGCAACACTATAAGAGGGGCTGGGCAAAAGCGTTAACATGGCCAAACAACGGTTTGCTAGGATGGTTGAAAAAGGTTAGAGGCTATCATGGCAATTTGGGAGGCTTGATAAACAAGTGGTAGGTAGCGCGACATAACGATAGAGCGAACAACTATCAAGCAAAGATAGAAGTGATTTTGAGGGTAATGGTCATTGTCGGTGTCAAAACCGGTGGATCTCGGGTAGGGGGTCCCGAACTGTGCATCAAGGCCAGATGGTAACAGGAGACAAGGGACAAGATGTTTTTTTACCCAGGTTCGGGCCCTCTCGATGGAGGTAATACCCTACTCCTGCTTGATTAATATTGATGATATGGGTAGTACAAGAGTAGATCTACCACGAGATCAAGGAGGCTAAACCCTAGAAGCTAGCCTATGGTATGATTGTTGTGTATGGAGTTGATTGACTACGGACTACAACCCTCCGGTTTATATAGACACCGGATAGGGTTAGGGTTACATATAGTCGGTTACAATGGTAGGAGATCTTGAATATCCGCATCGCCAAGCTTGCCTTCCACGCCAAGGAAAGTCCCATCTGGACACGGGATGAAGTCTTCAATCTTGTATCTTCATAGTCCAGGAGTCCGGCTGAAGGTATAGTCCGGCTACCCGAACACCCCCTAATCCAGGACTCCCTCAGTAGCCCCCGAACCAGGCTTCAATGACGATGAGTCCGGCGCGCAGATTGTTCGGCATTGCAAGGCGGGTTCCTCTCCAAATCTTGTGTACCTGTAGGAATAATGTCCGATTTTTGTAATGTAGTGCTCCTCGGCTTCCACGCCCAATAATGGTCGTCTTCCACATGTTCAAACGAATGCGAAAAGCCGGGGTGTTTTTACATCCACACCCCTAGCCGTATAAACGAGCCGCCTATTTAACGGGATGGGGATTTAGGTCCAAACCACATCTTCTCCTTTCCGCGAGTTATCATCAGAGCGCTTCCAGCAAAGGTCCATTCCAACATGACCAGCCGTCGCAGCTCCTCCCCTCGCCCCTCCGGTCCCAAACCCGGGGACTGGGAGAGTTGCACCATCCCGCATAGCGAGTTAGCGTCACTCCAGGCCAAGGGATTTCTCCCTCAGGCATACATGGTCCCGGTCCGAGCCGGTCTCGCCACCTATAATGGCGGAAAACAAGCGGAGAGCACCCCAATCCTTCTAAAGGAGAGCGGGTGTGCCTCGTGCCCTATCTAATAAGGGGACTGGGATTTCCAATTCACCCATTTCTCCGCGGGCTTCTGGAGTTCTACGGCCTCCAGCTGCACAACCTCACGCCCGCCTCCGTATTGCATATTGCAGGTTTCGTCGCCCTTTGTGAGCTATTTTTATGCGTTGAGGCTCATTTCGCGCTGTGGAAGAGGTTATTCTGCCTGGTGCCCCGTTCTAAAGAGGGGTCTATATACCAAGTGGGCGGAGCCGAAGTATGGTGCATCGCCGGGACCGGATACCTATCTGGAACCCCGAAGAAGGCGTCCGAGGACTGGCCTTCGGAATGGTTTTATATAGATGATGTCCCGCTACCGGACCCTATCCGGGTCGGTCTCCCTGAGTTCAACAGTGCTCCATTGAAGAAACGCTTGAACTGGCATCCGCGGAGCTCTCAGAGAGAAAGCGACAGAGACGTCCTTTACCTGATGGGCCGGATAAGACTGTTGGCTCATTCCGGACTAACCATGATTGGAGTCATGGCCGCATGCATTATGCGGGGGGTGCAGCCACTTCAATATAGAGGCCACCCCATGTGGGATTTCAACTGGGAGGATGACGCCACCCGTTACGGTCGTAAGGGGCCGGCTTCAGCTGCCGCCCTAGTAAAGATCTTATCCTCTTTGTACAAGGGAGAAAAGGAGGAATTCCTCCGCGTCAACCCGCAGGCCGGATTTACTATGTACGATCCTCCAAGTTGGGTAAGTGAACAACTGCGCTTGCCTGTTTGTTTTGTACTCCCACGGTTAGATATGTAGTCTAACGACTTCAATGCAGGAACTGCTACAGGTGGTAAAGGATATAAACAGCCGCCCTCCACAACCCGAGGACCCAGAACGGTCCCTCGATCCGGACTCTGAAGAGGATCCGTACATATCGGTGGAGCTTATCGACGGGGTGTTCCATCAGCTAAGCAAGGACAATACCTTGGTAGCCATCACGGCTGATTACCTAGGGTTAATCCCGGCCTCCCAGGTGACAGAAACCGGAGTCTCATTCCCTTGAGAGAGATTCCACTCTCACGTATTCCGGTGTTTCTGACGACAACCGTGTTTTGCAGGGGAGATTTCCGAGGCAGGAGGCCGAACCTACGGCGGCTAGCCAACGAGGGGCTGTAGGGCCCCGTGGGGCAAAAAGGAATGTAGTCCGGACTGAGATGCCGGCGCAAAGGTATAGCGCACCCTCTGCTTCCCTGGTGTTATTCTGTCCGGGCATATTAACGTTCGTGCTATCTTCAGAACGAAGAGACCTCGCCGGACTATATCCGGAGAGGTTGCCAATCGCGCCTCCACCAGCCAGGCTCCAACGTATGGCCAGGAAGCGGAGGCGAGCACAAGGTGCGCACCAGACGCTCCTCCGACAGAGGATGCGGACAGGCTGTCTGCCACAAATTCTGAAGTGGAGAGTGCCATGAACTACAGGCGTCGCCGGACAGTTCTACGCGACGCTTGTTTCTCCCAAGAGGCTTTAGATGCCTTTAATCCGGGAGATGCGTACCTCCGTGCCGCTCAAAATGGTTTAGCCAGAGCCACGGAGCAGTGTGTAAAAGACATACGGGTAAGAAAATTTTGGTCAAATATATATATACCCGTAGCCGCCGAGACTTGAAACAGTTAGAGCAACTGATTTAAGGATCATTTAATATTCAGGTTCTTACAGAGAAGAATACTGTACTTTCCCAGGAGCTGGAAAAGTGCAAGACCCAACTAGAGGCTGCACTAGCCGCAGCAGGGGAGTCCAAAGAGACCCCCTCAGGTAAGATACACTTCGAAAGATTAGTATTGTGCGGTGTGGGTGCAAATCTGACAAATCATGTTGCAGATGGGGCCGGAATCGATCCGGAAAAGCAACAACTCTTACGCCGGCTAAAGGCCGGTGAGAGTACGTTGACAAAGGTGAGGCGAGAGAAGAATGATCTTCAGGATGCCAACACCAGCCTGGACGTCGAACTTAAAGATGTTCGTGGCCAGCTGTCGGACTCCACGAAGGAGAATCAGCGGCTTCGACGCGGCATATTTATTAAGTGCTTGAACGAACTTTGAAAAAAAGAGTTCGGCGAGGAAGTCGACTAACAGAGTAATGTCTGTAGGTATGCTCACAGGTCGTCCTGCAGAGGAGATGTCCGGTTCTACGGGTGACCTTCTTCCTGAACTCATGCAACTGCACGAGCGAATTCGGCAGGCGATGCGAGGTGTTGCCCAAGCCTTATGGCCTGCCCACTCCATGCCCGAGGGCCTTGGAGAGCTTGCGGAGAAGCTGAAGGGAGCTCGGTGGTGCTTCCGGTTGTGGAACATATCGGCCTGCCGACAAGGCGCTAGGGAAGCCTGGGCCATGGTGAAGACCCGTTTTACGAAGTCTGACCCAAACCACATGGCCGAGGTCGGACCAGTGGGGCCTGACGGGAAGGAGATCCCTGTGAGCTTAGTATACGCCCAAGTAGAGTTGGCCGCGAAGTATTCCCAGCAGGACTGTAAATTAGACAGCCTGTTAGATGGTATAGAAGAGGAATACAATCAGTCAGAATGACTATGTAATTTTGAATTGACATGTGTAATGCCTTCTAGCCGGATTGTAGATCATTTGTCGTTGCCGACCTTTTCGCTTCAACCTCGGGACCTGACGGTCCGGAGTGTGTCCGAATACCATAGCGGTTATATAAGAACCGTGGTATGCGTGGACACCAGGCGTAGGGGTCATTAGTGCTTTATCAGACAAGTGCCCAACTAGTTATGTTATATTACATGGTTAGTAAGAAACATCTTCCAGAGAGAATAGTTCCGTTAGGGGTTCCTTTCGCTGGGAGGCATGCCCTAAAGTGCATGTCCGGACTGCGTAAAAAGACGTAGAAAAAAGCATCTGGGGGCGCATAGAATGAGTAAAAAGATCACCTTTTATCTCACCGACCGAATATTCCCTTAAGAACGCTAGCTTTCGGCTTCACCCAGTCTGAGGTACACATCCGGCTGACCCGGCAGTAACAATCGCAGAGGTGCTCCCTTTACCGCCTAGCCGAACAATCAGGAACGTAGGGGTAAGCACAGGAGCCAGGCAACCCAGCTTGGCCAAAACTTAAGTCATATCGATGCATATAATGGTGAAAAAAAAGGGTACATGCGGAAGTTTGACGCATGTGTTGGGCGTGAAGCCCGTATAAATAAGCTTCTGTTAAAGAAGCCCCCAGGTTTAATGAGCGCGAGTGGCGCGTCACTAGATGAGCCTTTAAGGGCTATAAAAGAAAAGAGGGGAAGGAGAGAAATGTAAGACAGAAAAATGCAAAAAATGGACAAAGGAAGGAGATGAACACAGAGTCTAGCGCTAGGCATAGAATCTTCGGAGACGGGTGGCGTTCTTCGGGTTCGGCTCGAGTTGGTTATCTGACGCATCTCGCAAGCGGTACGCCCCGCCAATCAGGACTTGGTCGATTATGAATGGACCTTCCCACTTGGGCTTGAGTTTGTCCTTTTTCTTATCCGGCAGGCGTAGAACTAGTTCGCCAACATTGTAATTTTTGGCCCGTACTTCTCTGCTTTGATATCTTCGGGCCTGCTGTTGATAAAATGCTAAACGGGCTTTTGCCACGTCACGCTCCTCCTCCAGGGCGTCCAAGTTGTCCTGCCGATCGAGCTTGGCTTCTCTTTGTTCGTACATGCGCACTCTAGGTGAGTCATGAATTATGTCGCAGGGCAGAACTGCCTCTGTGCCATACACCATAAAAAATGGTGTGTATCCGGTGGTGCGATTTGGTGTGGTTCGCAGCCCCCATAGCGCGGAGTCGAGCTCCTCTACCTAGTGCGTGTTAGATTCCTTGAGGGACCGCACCAATCTGGGTTTAATGCCGCTGATGATAAGACCATTTGCACGTTCGACCTGGCCGTTGGTTTGTGGGTGATAGACGGAAGCATAATCGAGCTTGATGCCCATGTTTTTGCACCAGAGTTTTACCTCGTCGGTGGTAAAGTTTGTACCGTTATCGGTTATGATGCTGTGGGGGACGCCATAACGGAGTACAACCCCGGATATGAAGTCTATCACAGGTCCGGATTCGGCCATTTTAACAGGCTTGGCTTCTATCCATTTGGTGAATTTATCAACCATGACCAGTAAGTATTTTTTCCTATCGGTCCCACCTTTAAGGGGTCCGACCATGTCAAGCCCCCAGACCGCAAAAGGCCAGGTGATGGGTATAGTTTGGAGTGCGGTAGGTGGCATATGGCTTTGGTTGGCAAAAAGTTGGCAACCAGCACATCGTTGGACTAGGTCCTGAGCGTCTGCCCGGGCCGTCGGCCAATAAAAGCCTGTACGGAAAGCCTTGCTAACAAGGGACCGAGCAGCGGCGTGGTGACCACCGAGTCCGGCATGAATTTCAGCCAGAAGGTTCCGCCCTTCCTCTTCGGAGATGCACCTTTGAAGGACTCCGGTAGTGCTTTTCTTATAAAGCTCTCCCTCATGGACTCTATAGGCTTTAGATCACCGCACTATGCAGCGGGCCTCGTTTTGGTCCTCCGGGAGTTCCTCCCTAGTAAGGTAGGCTAGGAATGGTTCTATCCACGGGGCGATGACCGCCATTATTACGTGGGCTGAAGGTGTAATTTCATTGGCAGAGCCTCCAATTGTGTCAGGTCGTTCGGCGTCGAGTGCTGCGGCTGGGTCCGGGCTGTTATTTGCGGGTTCCCCCTGCCATGCTACGGATGGCTTGAACAATCTTTCCAAAAAGATGTTGGGGGGGACTGCATCGCGTCTTGCTCCAATGCGTGCCAGGACGTCCGTTGCTTGATTGTTTTCTTGGGCTATATGGTGAAACTCCAGCCCTTCGAACCGAGCTAACATTTTTAGGACGGCGTTGCGGTAAGCTGCCATTTTTGGGTCCTTGGCGTCGAAGTCTCCATTTATTTGTGATATCGCAAGGTTTGAATCCCCACGTACCTCTAGGCGCTGGATACCCATGGATACTGCTATCCGGAGGCCATGTAGGAGGGCCTCATATTCGGCTGCATTGTTGGAATCCATGTACATGATCTGGAGCACATATTGGACTGTGTCTCCTATGGGGGACGTCAGGACGACGCCGGCCCCCAGTCCGGCCAACATTTTGGAGCCGTCGAAATGCATAATCCAGTTTGAATATGTGCCGTACTCTTTAGGGAGCTCGGCCTCCGTCCATTCTGCGACGAAGTCGGCCAAAACTTGCGATTTAATAGCTCGCCGTGGCTTATAGGTTATATCGAACGGGAGAAGCTCGATGGCCCATTTTGCAATCCGGCCCGTTGCGTTGCGGTTGTTGATAATATCGTTGAGTGGTACTTCCGAGGCTACTGTTATGGAACACTCTTGAAAGTAGTGTCGTAGCTTCTGGGATGCCATGAATACCGCGTATGCAATCTTTTGATAATGCGAGTATCGTGATTTGCATGGAGTAAGGACGGTGGATACGTAGTAGACCGGCCCTGGAAGGGGGAATTTGTGTCCATCCGTTTCCTGCTCGACAACGAGTACTGCGCTGACAACTTGTTGTGTTGCTGCAATGTACAATAACATTGGTTCGCCGGTGTTCGGCGCGGCCAGGACCGGGTTTGTTGCCAATATGGCTTTTATTTCATCAAGTCCGGCCGTGGCGGCCTCCGTCCACTCGAAGTGTTTGGTGCGCCGAAGGAGGCGATAGAGGGGTAGTGCCTTTTCTCCCAAGCGGGAGATAAAGCGGCTTAAAGCCGCCACGCATCCGGTTAATTTTTGTATTTGTTTGAGGTCCTTTGGGATATCCAATTGTGACAAAGCTCGGATCTTGGCTGGATTTGCTTCAATTCCTCTACCGGATACAATGAAGCCCAAGAGCTTTCCGGCTGGAATGCCGAAGAGGCATTTTTCCAGGTTGAGCTTGATGTCATATTTTCGGAGGTTATCGAATGTAAGCCTCAAGTCGTCTACTAGAGATTTGACATGTCTTGATTTGACGACCACATCGTCCACATACGCCTCCACTGTTTTGCCGATCTGATTTGGCAGACATGTCTGGATCATGCGCTGATATGTTGCGTCGGCGTTTTTTAGCCCGAAGGGCATTGTGTTGAAGCAGAATGGGCCGTATGGTGTGATGAATGCTGTTGCAGCTTGGTCTGATTCTGCCCTCTTGATTTGATGGTAACCGGAATATGCGTCGAGGAAACACAAGAAATCGTGTCCTGCGGTGGCATCGATAATTTGGTCGATGCGGGGGAGGGTGAAGGGATCCTTTGGGCAAGCCTTGTTAAGGTCTTTAAAGTCGACACACAGGCGCCAGGATTTGTCCTTCTTTGGTACCATCACCAGGTTTGCTAGCCAGTCCGGATTTTTTATGTCTCTGATGAATCCGGCCTCCAATAGCTTGGCTAGCTCCTCTCCCATAGCCTGTCTCTTGGGTTCGGAAAAACGCCGAAGGGCTTGTTTGACAGGTTTAAATCCTTTTAGGATATTTAAGCTGTGTTCGGCCAGCCTGCGTGGGATCACTGGCATGTCTGAAGGGTGCCAGGCGAAGATGTCCCAGTTCTCTCATAGGAACTCTTGTAGTGCGGCGTCTGCATCAGGGTTCAGTCGTGCCCCGATTGAAGATTTTTTATTGGGGTCCGTTGGATGGACCTGGAATTTGACTATTTCGTCGGCTGGCTTGAAGGATGTGGATTTGGATCTCTTATCGAGTATCACATCATCCCTGTTAACCGTGGAGCGCAGCGCAGTCAGTTCCTCGGCCACTAAGGCTTCGGATAGCGCCTCAAGGGCTAATGCGGTCGTCTTGTTTTCGGCGCGGAGTGCTATGTCCGGATCACTAGCTAGAGTGATAATTCCATTCGGTCGGGGCATCTTAAGCTTCATGTACCTGTAATGGGGTATTGCTTGGAAGGTTGTGAATGCTTCTCGCCCTAGTAAAGCGTTATATCCGCTCTTAAACGGGGCCACCTGAAACGTGACTTCTTCGGACCTGTAATTATCCGGCGTGCCGAACACCACATCTAGTGTGATTTTTCCTGTGCAGCGTGCTTCCTGACTGGGGATTATTCCTCTAAAGGTTGTGCTGGTTCGCTCGATGCGGTTCCAGTCTATTTCCATTTTTTGAAGGGTTTCCTCATAAATGAGGTTCAGTCCGCTGCCTCCATCCATGAGCACCTTGGTGAGGCGAAAGCCGTCCACTATGGGACTGAGGACAAATGTGGCTGGTGCTCGGGCTGTTCGGAATCTAGGTTCATCACTTGCGTTGAAGGTAACAGCAATGTCGCTCCATGGATTTATTGTTGCAACTTGATAGGCTTCGGCGAGGCTGCGGAGTATTCTTTTTCGTATATTGTTTGATGCGAAAGTCTCGAAGACTGTGAGAACGGTACTGGTGTCCTCGGGCTGGCTTTCTGCGGCCTCCAGAATTAAGAGGTCCTCGCCAATTTTGGCCACCTGCCGGAGTATCCAACACGCTCTAAGGCTGTGAGTTGGTGTGGCGTCCTGTGTACTGTGAATTCTACAGGGTCCATCAAGCCACCTTTCCAGTACGGTTCCCTGCCCTGTAGAGGGTTTTGGTTTTTTGGTGTTTATCCCGGGTGTCCTATGATGATGCACCCTCTTAGTTCGGATGGGATTACTATTCAAGGCCGGATTATCCCAAAACTTTATTTCGGTTTTCCCGGCGCTTTCCATCGCACAGTATTTTTGTACTATGGACGCCAAGTCAGCGAAGCGTGTAATATCACGACGACTTACGGCGTTAAGAATTCCCTCGTCTGTGCAATTACTGCAGAAAATTGAGATTGCGTCTCCCTCGCGGCAATCCTTTATCCTGTTCATAACCAGGAGGAATCTGGCCCAGTAATGATGTACTGTTTCCTCGGGCCTCTGCCTGATTTGGGAGAGAACGCTTATGTTCGGGTGGGTGGGTGTCGTTGAATCTGAAACCTTGCTCAATCCAAGATTCGGAGGCCGAGGAGTTTCCGAACTCTGAAGTTCGGATTCTTGGATGTTGTCCAACGAATCTAGCCCGTTGCCTGATCCTAAGCTCAGGTCTTGAGTTACATCCTCCTCTCCGCGGGTATCCGGCTTGGAGGAGTCGGGAATTCGGATGTAGCTAGTCCTTAAAATAGATGAAGGGTCGCCGCACTGCGCCTCTACCACGGCAACGTGGTGGGTGACTTGGGGAGAGTTAATTTCTCTTAGATTGGGTTAAAGCCCAACCTGGTCGTAATCCGTAGCGACCACCAGGGCGGCGATGCGATCCAAGAGCTCGTTTAAGGAAGAGAGCTCCATTGGATCTAGCTGCTCGACGAGCTCTGAGCTGACGTGTAGGTTGCTTTTGATGACCCGAGAGGTCACCGTCGGCGCAACAGCCGAACAGGCGGTCCTGAGAAAACCACCTAGCCGGAGGGTTTGGCCGACAGCCAAGGCTCCCTTAGCAACGGCGCCGTCTTTAAAGACGGGAGGAGGCATCCTTCCTGATTGTGACGGCACAGAGGAACTCTCAATGAAAGCACCAATGTCTGCGTCAAAACCGGCGGATCTCGGGTAGGGGGTCCCGAACTGTGCGTCAAGGCCGGATGGTAACAGTAGACAAGGGACAAGATGTTTTTTACCCAGGTTCGGGCCCTCTCGATGGAGGTAATACCCTACTCCTGCTTGATTAATATTGATGATATGGGTAGTACAAGAGTAGATCTACCACGAGATCAAGGAGGCTAAACCCTAGAAGCTAGCCTATGGTATGATTGTTGTGTATGGAGTTGATTGACTACGGACTACAACCCTCCGGTTTATATAGACACCGGATAGGGTTAGGGTTACATAGAGTCGGTTACAATGGTAGGAGATCTTGAATATCCGCATCGCCAAGCTTGCCTTCCACGCCAAGGAAAATCCCATCCGGACACGGGACGAAGTCTTCAATCGTGTATCTTCATAGTCCAGGAGTCCGGCTGAAGGTATAGTCCGGCTACCCGAACACCCCCTAATCCAAGACTCCCTCAGTCATCTCGCCTAAGATCTCGCAAGGAAGAAGAACGAGTCCATGAAGAAGACAAACGGACATAGTCGAACGGATCCTCACAAATGCAACGTTACCGAAACTAACAAGAAGAAGCAACACCAGAAAGGAGCAAACAACATGGTAAACAACCATCACATAAACATGGCATGATGCACAACCAAGTATGATGCATGTCCGGTTTAAATATGCATGGCATGGCAAAGTGCACAAACAAAACTACAAGTTAAGTGGAGCTCAACATGTAACAAGATGCATGTTGACGAAACACCACATGACCTATTTAGTTCTCTCTCGGTTATGTACCCAACAATATTAAATGTTATTAAACATGGAAAGGGGTGAAGCATAAAGAAACTATCTATTTAGGCAAGTTTAAATGAGGCCGGAAATAACAAACAACAATTCTGGAAAATCCTCATGTGCATATTTTAGATTTGGTACTGTTCTGACCTAAACCATATTTTAGAGTTGTTAAACAGGAAAATAAAGTGCAACATGTTAAACTAGGCATTTTTCTACCCCATTTACATATAAAGTTTATTTAAAATGGAGCTACGGTTATTTAGTTATGAAATAAATCATTTTAGCATGATATATGAGAAAATTTAAACAAACAACATTTTAAACATTTTTAACATGCATGAAAGTTGCAAATCATGAAACTAGATGAAATTCTAATCATTTTACATATATGAAGTTTTTACATGTGATGCACGGTTGGTGAGTTATTAAATGCATGATGACTATGGTCTTTTCTGTAAAATGGCGTTCTCTAGATAAAAGCTAAATTCGCAGAGCCAAAAAAATATGAAACGCGTCGAATCTCGGGCGGACTGGGCCTCACCAGAGGGGCTCAACCCATGCGGTGGAGAGGAAGGCCGGAAAGGGGCGCGCTGGGCCGGCCTGCTTGCAGGGCCCAGGATGGGAGGGACTCGTCCCCGATCTCCTGACGAGGACGAGGCAGGATGGAGCTGACGAACGTCGACGGAGGGCGGCGGCTGTGGAAGCCCGATCCAACCACGGACTTGCCGGATCCGGAAGGAGGCGACGCGGGAGTGTCCGTTCCCGGCGACTGCGGGGCCAGGCATCGACGGAAGTAGGGCACCGGATCCTTGTCGAAAGGAGACGCTGGCGAGGTTCCAGCAAAGAGGCCTTGGGGCAGCGGCTCCGGCGAGATGTGGATGCAGGGGACGGCGGGGCGACGACGGATGGCGGTGCAGGGGTCGACGAGATGCACGAGGATGCAGGGTTGCAGGCGCTAGGGGAAGGGAGCGTCGACGAGAGGTCGGCGGGGGCGGGATTCGATCTGGATCGGGATCTCCTCTCCCGATATGGATCGCTCGGGCGAGCGGGTACGGGCGGTGGCACGGTCGGGCCTGCTTTGGCCCGGCGGGCCAGATCCGGACCCCGCCGGGCCACGCGATGGAGAGGGGGGCTGCGGGGCGACGTGGAGGCGCGGGATTGGACCGAGCGGCGGCGCGGGTGGCGGCTCGCGAATGGGAACGAGCCAAGTGGTGCTGGAGGCGTTGGCCGGCGCCGCAATTCGAGGAGAGGAGGCGGCTGGCTGTGGGGACCCCGAGGAGGTTGGCTAGAAGGTAGGGGAAGGGTTGGGTTAGCTAAGGAGGTCCAAAATAGGAAGGGGAGGGTTATATATATAGCAGTTTTTGCTAGGGTTTGGGTTTGTGACCTCTTGAGGACTGCGTTGGTTTTCCCTTGAAGAGGAAAGGGTGATTGTCGGCGTCCTGGGAACGGGGGTCCCCAGACTTGCCTGCCTGCGGCCCACGGCATGGCTGGGCTGGCAGGTCTGTATGGCCCATCTTCATCGACAAGGCCTTCAAGACCCTCGCCAGGGGCCAAGCCTCGCGAGTCGGACGATGCAAGACCTCCTCAAGAGCGGCCTCGCCAGGCAGGCTCACAAGGGGCGGAGAGATCAAGGCAAAGCAAACCTTGCAAGGTCCGCGTGACATGAGCCATGACGATCGAGACCAGGCGGGCGCCAGCGCGCGCAGTCTCCTTGTTTCCTCTTTGGTGCCAAGGGGGCAAGCGCAAGCGCGGAGTACCGAAGCATCAAGCAAAGGTTTCCATATTGGTGTGATGAGACCAAGACTAGAAGGACGGCAGGACGGAAGTCACCATGGAGCCCAAGACGGCGTCATCACCAGAGCCTTTGGCAGGTGAAGACCACCTTTTGTCAGGATAACTTGTACTAGCTGTCCCCTTTCGAATTGGTCGTTGTTGGCTCCCTTCCCGCTAAATATTTGGGGAGAAGACTAGGGCCTATATAAGTAGAACCAGCCACCACAGTGGGAGGATGGACCTAATCGCAAGTAGGGAGAAGAAGGACCTGAGCAGATCCAAGACCATCTCACCCACGCTAGTTCACCGAGCACAAGAACACCTCAACCTCAGGAGGCTGTTCTCCCCATTGTACTGTTCTTCATCAGCCCAAGAGGCAATCCACCACCACCGCACTGGAGTAGGGTATTACACCACAACGGTGGCCCGAACCAGTATAAATCTTGTGTCTTTTTGTGTTGTGAGTTAGTTGAGTTCATCTGCGAGATCTTAGAGAACTAGGGCGTGGGTCGATAGGGAGAAAACCTTCATGCGCACCCCAGTGTTCGAACCTCAAGGGTTTACCGGAACCCGTGATCCGACACTTGGCGCGCCAGGTAGGGGTGCGTCGTAGCTTCTCTTTTGTCGATCCGCGCTCCGTCAACACCATGCCCCGCCCACATGGCGGGCACCCTTCCGCCGACTGCGACGGCCAGCGTTGACGACGGGGCCAGGGGGCTCTGAGCCCTGGCCCCCGCCCTGCGGCGGGTGCAGTGGCCACCCAAGTTCAAGTCGCAGATGCCTCCGCGCTACGACAGCACGGCGGACCCGTCAGCTTTCCTGCTGGCGTACGAGGAGGCCATCCTCGAAGCCGGGGGAGACGACAAGGTCATGGCCAACTGGCTTCCCATGGCCCTCGCCGGCGAGCCGCGCGCCTGGCTGCTCAACCTTCCCAGGTCCACGGTGGCGTCTTGGGAGGAGCTCCGCGACCTCTTCACTGCGTGCTACGCTGCACCAGCGCACCACACGGTCGCGGCCCTGCTAGGCGGCTCGCAGACGCCGGCTTCAGAGCGCCACATCAAGCCGTTCCTCCGCCAGATCGGCACCACTTCCACGCGCTCGGGGGCTCCACCGGGCTGGGCTGCGCCCGAGGCCGACCTCACCTTCAGCTCAGAAGACTACCCCGTCACCACCATCGGCTCGGGCATGCTTCCCATGCTCTGCACGCCCACCATCTGCAACGTGGCCGTCACCAAGACCCTCATCGACGGCGGCGCAGCGCTCAACTTGCTGTCCATGAAGGCCTTCAGCCTGCTTCACGTGCCGCTCGAACGACTCAGCCTCAGCAAGTGTTTCTCAGGAGTTGGTGGTGGTGCTGCCCGCTCCCTAGGGCAGATCCGTCTTCCCGTCACCTTTGGCACGCGCGACAACTACCGCACCGAGCTGGTCGACTTCGACATCGCCCGTATCGGCCTCACGTACAATGTCATCCTCGGGTACCCAGCCCTAGCCCAGTTCATGGCGGCGACTCATCCATCCTACAATCTCATGAAAATGCAGGAAGCAAGGGTGACCTCACCATCAAGGGGGACACTAAGGAGGTCGTGAAGGCGCTCAAACTTTCCTTCAGAACCGCTACGGCGGCACAACCCGTCGGCACCGGTGCCCCCGAGTCCAAGGAGGTCGCACCGACAAAGAAGAAGAAGTTGTTCACCCAAGACAAGGCAGAGACAAAGCAGGTGCTGGTCGACGAGGACGGCTCCTCAGGAGCCACCTTCACCATAGGTACCGGCCTTAACCCTAGCCAAGAGGAAGCATTGGTGAAGTTCTTGCGCGTGAACAAGGACATATTCGCATGGGAGCCCGATCAGCTGGTGGGGGTCCCGAGAGAGGTTATTCAGCACCACCTGAGGGTGTGCCCCAATGTGCACCCTGTGAAGTAGCAAGCAAGGCGGCAGTCCACGGAGAAGCAGGCCTTCATTGTCCAAGAGACCCGCAAGTTGGAGGCGGCAGGTGCCGTTAGTGAGGTCAGGTACCCTGAATGGCTGGCGAACCTAGTCGTGGTGCCGAAGAAGGTCGGGAAGGAGCGAATGTGTGTCGAATTCACTAACCTCAACAAGGCATGCCCTCAAGATCTATTCCCTCTCCCGCGCATCGACCATATCGTCAACTCCACCGCTGAGTGCGACCTACTGTGCTTCCTGGATGCGTTCTCAGGGTCTCACCAAATCAAGATGGTGGTGGAAGATGTAGAGAAGACAGCCTTCCTGACCCCATGTGGGGTGTACTGCTACACCTGTATGCCCTTCGGATTGCGCAACGCGGGTGCGACCTTTCAGCGGCTAATGCACATCGCTTTAGGGCGGCAGCTTGGGAGGAACACGGAGGCCTACGTCGATGACATTGTGGTGAAATCTCAGGAGGCGAGAACCTTGATCCAAGATCGGGAGGAGACCTTCGAGAGCCTGCACCAGGTAAACCTGTGGCTTAACCCGGAGAAGTGTGTGTTCGGTGTTCCTTCCGATAAGCTGCTGGGATTCCTCATGTCGCACAGAGGGATCGAGGCAAACCCGGAGAAGATCAAGGCCATTGAAGGCATCAGCCCACCGCAGACCCTCAAGGAAATGCAGAAGCTAGCTGGTCAGGTGACTGTATTGGGGCGCTTCATCTCCAAGCTGGGAGAGCGCGCCTTACCCTTTTTCAAGCTGATGAAGAAAAAGGGCATGTTTGAGTGGACTCCGGAGGCCGACCGGGCCTTCCAACACCTTAAGAGATACCTGACCAGCCCACCGGTATTGGTAGCGCCACGGCCTCTCGAGCCCCTGGTACTCTATCTTGCCGCCACCCCATACTCCGCCAGCGCTACGCTAGTGGCGGTTCGGGAGGAGCACCAGGCCAAGAGTGTGCCGCGCCAAGCTACATCGCCCACTGGGACGATGCAAGATCATGGAGGCGCAGCAAGAGCCATAGCGTCAGCAAAAGAAGACCAAGCTCGGCAAGATGACACAGTAGAGATCCCTGCAAGTGACCAAGCGCCAGGGTCCCACCACCTCAGGAGGCACCCCAGCTTGCGGAAGATGCGAGCCTCACCAACACGCGGGTCCTCATCGAGCACCCAGTGTACTTCGTCAGCACGGTGCTACGGGACGCAAGGGCACGTTATCCCACGCCTCAGAAGCTCCTGCTCATGTTCCTGGTGGCCTCGCGCAAGTAACGGCACTACTTCCAGGGCCACCCCATCAAGGTCGTCTCGGCCTACCCATTGGAGAGGGTGCTCAGGAGCCCCAACTCTATTGGAAGGGTCGCCGAGTGGAACATCGAGCTACAAGCATTCCAGTTGGAGTTCAGCACCACCAGGGTCATCAAGGGAGCCGCACTCACTGACTTCGTGGCTGAATGGACGGATGCCCCGGCACTGGAAGTAGGCGAGGACCGGTCCACCTCGCTAGGAAGTGAGGCACCAGACGGATGGGTCATGTATTTCGATGGTGCCTTCGCGCACCAGGGCGCGGGGGCTGGAGCAGTGCTCATCTCACCCACGCAGGACAAGCTCTATTACGCTGTGCAGCTCTGCTCTCAGCAGGGCGAGAAGGTCTCCAACAACATCGTGGAATACGAAGGCCTCATAGCTGGCCTGAAGGCCGCAACAGCTCTAGGGGTGAAGCGCCTCACGGTTAGGGGTGACTCACAGCTCCTCGTCAACTTCTCCAACAAAGTGTACGAGCCAAAGGACGAGCACATGTAGGCGTACCTCGCGGAAGTACGTAAGATGGAAAAGCAGTTCCTAGGCATGGAGGTGCAGCATGTGCCCCGTGGCACCAACAAGGAAGCCGATGACATCGCCAGGAGGGCATCCAAGCGGCAGCACCAAGAGCCTGGCGTCTTTGAGGAGCGGCTCTTCAAGTCGTCAGTGACGCCACCACTTTCAAGCACGACACGGCCTTGGGAGGAGCTCCCACAACCTCCAGCCACGGGAGCCCCAGCTTGTGGCCCAACTTCAGGGGCTTGCTTGCTCTTGGCACTCGAGCCTCAAGAGGGATGTTGGACCAAGGAATTCAAGGAATATCTGATGCAAGGGGCGCTACCAGAGAAGGAGGAGGACGCAGAGCGCGTAGCCCGGCAAGCCACGGCGTACTGCATCCAGGACGGTGAATTGTATAGGAAGCGACCAAATGATGTTTCGTTGCGTTGCATTTCTAGGGACCAGGGGAAGGAGTTGCTGATTGGCATACATGGCGGGGACTACGGACACCACTCGTCGTCACGGACTCTCGTCGGCAAGGCGTTCCGCAGTGGATTCTACTGGCCCATGGCGGTCAACGACGCAGCTGAGCTGGTGAGGTCCTGCGAAGCTTGCCAGTTCCATGCCAAGCATATCCATCAGCCCGCTCAGGGCCTCCAGACTATACCGCTCACGTGGCCGTTTGCAGTCTGGGGGCTGGATATCTTGGGCCCATTCCCTCGAGCGCCAGGGGCTACCGCTACCTCTACGTCGCCATTGACAAGTTCACCAAGTGGGCGGAAGTGGAAGCCATCCGCACCATCATAGCCGGTTTCGCGGTTAAATTCATCAAGGGCCTCGTGAGCCGTTTCAGGGTCCCCAACCGCATCATCATCGACAACGGCTCGCAGTTCACCAGTAACCTCTTTAAAACATATTGTGCTAACCCTGGAACGCAGATCTGCTACGCTTCGGTGGCGCACCCCAGGAGCAATGGCCAGGCTGAATGCGAAGGTCCTGAGAGGCCTCAAGACTAGGACCTTCAAGAAGAAGCTCGAGGCCTGCGGCAAGGACTGGCACGACGAGCTCTAGTCCATGATGTGGTCCATCCGCACCACCACCATGAAGCCAACGGGCGAGACCCCATTCTTCCTTGTCTACGGAGCCGAAGCAGTCCTCCCTCACGAGGTCAAGCATCGCTCCGCACGGGGCCTAGCGTTTGATGAAATGCGGCAGGACGCCACGCGGGGGATGGACCTCGTACTAGGGGAGGAACGACGCCACAAAGCTGCACTGAGGGTGGCAAGGTACCAGCAGGTGCTGCGGCGGTACCACTGCCGCAACATCCACTCCAGGATGCTGGAGGTAGGCAACCTCGTCCTGAGGCAGGTCCTCTCTAGGGAGGGGTTGCACAAGCTCTCACCCATGTGGGAGGGACCGTTTAGGGTCGTCCATATCTCCAGGCCTAGCGCCGCGCGCCCTGAGACGCGGGACGGGGTGCCCGTCCAGAACGCCTGGAACATCCAGCACCTCCGGAAGTTCTACCCACGAAGCAAGGCCCAGTGCCTGTGAAGAAAGGCCCAGTGCCTGTGAAGAAGGCCCGGTGCCTATGAAGAAAGGTCCAGTGCTTGTTAGGAAGGCCCAGTGCCTATGAAGAAAGGCCCAGTGCCTGTGAAGAAGGCCCGGTGCCTATGAAGAATCGCCGCCCGTGACACTCTCACGTAATAATGAGTGGGGCTATACACACCCCGGGTCTCCAGAGAGCCGCCCTCAGGCCTCGAGGGCTCCCTCCCACGCCTAGTGGCACCACTTAGCTCCGTGCTGGTGAGAAGATGTCGAAGACTAGACTAGGTGTCGGACGCGGCTTTTCATTTGCTTTCCCTAGTTGGCTTGCCTTCTCTTAATCAAAGTTTGCTTCCGGTGACCCTTGCTGATTTGGTTTCGTCGCCTTTTGCCGCATTTTCTGAATCGAGTTCGCTTGTGCTCTCTCTCTCACATACCTCGCGAAGGGGCTAAGCCGGTGCCTTCGTGAGGGTTTCTTCTTCCTGAGTTGGTCCTTCTCTCTGCCTTCGGTCTGCCTTCTCGCGAGGCACCCTCATTCGAGCCCGCCACCGGCACGCCTCTCCTAATCCGTGCCCCTCGGGTACCGTGATATGAAGCGTTGGGTCAAGGCTCAGGTGAACGATGAGTCTCCTAGCGAGCTTACTAACAAGTTTTTTGCAGTTCCTGAGCAACCACTAAGCCAAGACGGGCACGAGGAGACAAGTGCCTCGTGAAGAAGAGGCTGCCCCGAACGCACTAGGCTAAGCTATCTCCGCACGAAATAACAATACAGCATTGAAATAACAAGCATAGCGTAATGACTGAGGAATCACAGTTCGATACACGCCCCTCCGGGCCCATACTGGTTTCATTTTGATGCAGGAAAGAAAAGAGCAACAAAACAAAAGCGCCGTTGCAAAGAACCACGGGGGGCAGGCCTCTAGCGACGTCCTGAGCTCAGCCGGACCCCTCCTCACGCTTCACGGAGGCGCGGCGACGAGACGACCCGCTACCACCTTCGAAGCGGGCGCGGTGGCGGGGCGGCTGGTCGTAGCCGCCACTGCTGGAGCTTTCGCCAAGAAAAGAGGCACCATAGCTGGACGAGGCGCAGCCGGTGGGATCACCCTCGTCGCGGCCATCACCGAGACCGAGCACCTCCTCACCGTCGTTCGTCTCGGTGCAGCACCCGGCGCGGCGACCCTCTTCCCCAAACGCCCTCACATAGAGGGTCGCATCACTGTCATACCTGAAGTGGAGGGTGCACCGCTTGCCCAGGATGCGCGCACGGGCAAACATCTGCCAACCGCGAGCCAGAGCAATGTTGCCCGCGGCGGAGACTTCAACCGCAACCCAGGAGGCATTGTTGCAGCAACCATCCGACTGCAGCCAGAGCCTGCCTGGACCAGGGGTCAGCAGCTCGTTGGCGAAGAAGCACGGAAGCTGGAGCCAGTTGCCGGCCGGATCCACCGACTAGACAATGAACTCCGGCAGCACCTCTGTCGAGTGGAAGCATGGCCGGGAAGGACGTGCGACCACGGCACGTCTCCCCTCATCGACGGGGCTACCACGACTGGATCGACCCCCGCCACGTGCAACGGTGCCACCCCGGGAGCAGGGAGCCACAACAGGAGTCGTGGTGTGCTTGCGGGGCGGCCACGTCCCCGTTTAGGCGCCGGGGAGCCGGGCCCTTCATGAGGGGCCTTTCCTTTCTCCGCAGTGGAGAACCTCTTCGACGGCGGGATTGGAGTCGGTGGTGGAGCAGAGGAAGAAGAAGCGAGTGGAATGGGAAGAGATGGGCGATGGGGGCTCTGACCCCCCCCCCATTTATAGCAGGAGAAGGCCAACCAGCACCCCGACGATCACAGGTAATGATGGCTTTCCTTGCATGTCGCAGGGACTTGTCAATTCGAGCAGTTGCCAAGGCGGCGTGGGGAAGCGGAGACGCCCATGTCCAATCAACCGCCACGCGTCAATCGAGGTCGCGGGCTTTGGGGGCCGCGGCGCTTGACCCTTTGTCTTCGCCTCGAAGCCAAGCCCGACCGCGCCTTGGGACCGGGGGCTAATGTCGGCATCCTGGGAACGGGGGTCCCCAGACTTGCCTGCCTGCAGCCCATGGCGTGGCTGGGCTGGCAGGTCCGTACGGCCCATCTTGATCGACAAGGCCTTCAAGACTCTCGCGAGGGGCCAAGCCTCGTGAGGCGGACGACGCAAGACCTCCTCAGGAGAGGCCTCGCCAGGCAGGCTCACGAGGGGTGGAGAGATCAAGGCAAAGCAAACCTCGCGAGGTCCGCGTGACGTGAGCCATGACGATCGAGACCAGACGGGCACCAGCGCGTGCAGTCTCCTTGTTTCCTCTTTCGTGCCAAGGGGGCAAGCGCAAGCGCGGCGTACCGAGGCATCAAGCAAAGGTTTCCATATTGGTGCAACGAGACCAAGACCAAAAGGACGGCAGGACGAAGGTTGCCATGGAGCCCAAGACGGCGTCATCACCAGAGCCTTTGGCAGGCGAAGACCACCTTTTGTCATGATAACTTGTACTAGTTGTCCCCTTTCGAATTGGCCGTTGTTGGCTCCCTTCCTGCTCAATATTTGGGGAGAGGACCATGGCCTATATAAGTAGAACCAGCCACCACAGTGGGAGGTTGGACCTAATCGCAAGTAGGGAGAAGAAGAAACTGAGCAGATCCAAGACCATCTCACCCACACTAGTTCACCGAGCACAAGAACACCTCAACCTCAGGAGGCTGTTCTCCCCCTTGTACTGTTCTTCATCATCCCAAGAGGCAATCCACCACCACCACACTGGAGTAGGGTATTACACCACAACGGTGGCCCGAACCAGTATAAATCTTGTCTCTTTTTGTGTTGTGAGTTAGTTGAGTTCATCTGCGAGATCTTAGAGAGCTAGGGCGTGGATCGATAGGGAGAAAACCTTCATGCGCACCCCAGTGTTCGAACCTCAAGGGTTTGCCGGAACTCGTGATCCGACAGTGATGTAGCAAAGTAGCGTAAGTATTTCCCTCAGTTTTTGAGAACCAAGGTATAAATCCAATAGGAGATCACGCTCAAGTCCCACGCACCTACACAAACAAATAAGAACCTCGCAACCAACGCAATAAAGGGGTTGTCAATCCCTTCACGGTCACTTATGAGAGTGAGATCTGATAGATATGATAAGATAATATTTTTGGTATTTTTATTATAAAGAGAAATAAAGATGCAAAGTAAAATAAACAGCAATAGAAATAACTAAGTATTGGAAAATTAATATGATGAAAGATAGACCCGAGGGCCATAGGTTTCACTAGTGGCTTCTCTCAAGAGCATAAGTATTATGGTGGGTAAACGAATTACTGTCGAGCAATTGATAGAATTGAGCATAGTTATGAGAATATCTAGTTATGATCATGTATATAGGCATCACGTCCGCAACAAGTAGACCGAAACGATTCTACATCTACTACTATTACTCCACACATCGACCGCTATCCCGCATGCATCTAGAGTATTAAGTACATAGGAACAGAGTAATGCTTTAAGGAAGATCACATGATGTAGAGGGATAAACTCATGCAATATGATATAAAACCCATCTTTTTATCCTCGGTGGCAACAATACAATATGTGTCGGTTCCCTTTCTGTCACTGGGATCGAGCACCGCAAGACTGAACCCAAAGCCAAGCACTTCTCCCATTGCAAGAAAGATCAATCTAGTAGGCCAAACCAAACTAATAATTCGAAGAGACTTGCAAAGATATACCAATCACACATAAAAGAATTGAGAGGATATTAAAATATTGTTCATAGGTAAACTTGATCATAAACCCACAATTCATCGGATCTCGACAAACACACCGCAAAAGAAGATTACATCGAATAGATCTCCAAGAAGATCGAGCAGAACTTTGTATTGAGATCCAAAGAGAGAAAAGAAGCCATATAGGTAATAACTATGGAACCGAAGGTCTGAAGTAAACTACTCACACATCACCGGAGAGGCCATGGAGTTGATGTAGAGGCTCTCCGTGATCAATGCCCCCTCCGGTGGAGCTCCGGAAAAGTCCCCGAGATGGGATCTCTCGGGTACAGAAGGTTGCGGTGGTGGAATTAGGTTTTCGTGGTGCTCCTGGATGTTTGGGGGGTACGTGGATATATATAGGAGGAAGAAGTACGTCGGTGGAGCAACAGGGGCCCACGAGGGTGGAGGGCGCGCCCCCTGCCTCGTGGCTTCCTCCGTTGTTTCTTGAAGCCCACTCCAAGTCTCCTGGATCACGTTTGTTGAGAAAATCACGTTCCCAAAGGTTTCATTCCGTTTGGACTCCGTTTGATATTCCTTTTCGGCGAAACCCTAAAATAGGCACGAAAAACAGCAATTTGGGTTGGGCCTCCGGTTAGTAGGTTAGTCCCAAAAATGATATAAAAGTGTAAAATAAAGCCCATTGACATCCAAAATAGATAATATAATAGCATGGAGCAATCAAAAATTATAGATACGTTGGAGACGTATCAAGCATCCCCAAGCTTAATTCCTGCTCGTCCTTGAGTAGGTAAATGATAAAAGAAGAATTTTTGATGTGGAATGCTTTCTAACATATTTTTCAATGTAATTTTTCTTTATTGTGGCATGAATGTTCAGATCCTAAAGATTCAAGATAAAAGTTTAATATTGACATAAAAATAATAATGCTTGAAGCATACTAACTAAGCAATTATGTTTTCTCAAAATAACATGGCCAAAGAAAGTTATCCCTACAAAATCATATAGTCTAGCTATGCTCTATCTTAACCACACAAAATATTTAAATCATGCACAACCCCGATGACAAGCCAAGCAATTGTTTCATACTTTTGATGTTCTCAAACTTTTTCAATCTTCACACAATATATGAGCGTGAGCCATGGATATAGCACTATATGTGGAATAGAATGGTGGTTGTGGAGAAGACAAAAAGGATAAGCTAGTCTCACATCAACTAGGCATATTAACGGGCTATGGAGATGCCCATTAATAGATATTAATGTGAGTGAGTAGGGATTGCCATGCAACGGATGCACTAGAGCTATACGTGTATGAAACTCAACAAAAGAAACAAAGTGGGTATGCATCCAACTTGCTTGCTCATGAAGACCTAGGGCATTTTCAGGAAGCCCATCATTGGAATATACAAGCCAAGTTTTATAATGAAAAATTCCCACTAGTATATGAAAGTGATATCATAAAAACTCTCTATATGAAGAACATGGTGATACTTTGAAGCACAAGTGTGGAAAAAGGATAGTAGCATTGTCCCTTCTCTCTTTTTCTCTCATTTTTTATTTAGGCCTTCTTTCTCTCTTTTTTCTTTTTGGCCTCTTTTCTCTCTTTTTTTTTATTTTTCGTCTGGAGTCTCATCCCGACTTGTGGGGGAATCATAGTCTCCATCATCCTTTCCTCACATGGGACAATGCTCTAATAATGATGATCATCACACTTTATTTACTTACAACTCAATACTTAGAAAAAAATATGACTCTATGTGAATGCCTCCGGCGGTGTACCGGGATGTGCAATGATGCATGAGTGACATGCATGAAGAATTATGAATGGTGGCTTTGCCACAAATAAAATGTCAACTACATGATCATGCAAGCAATATGACAATGATGAAGCGTGTCATAATAACGGAATGATGGAAAGTTGCATGGCAATATATCTCGGAATGGCTATGGAAATGCCATAATAGGTAGGTATGGTGGCTGTTTTGAGGAAGGTATTTGGTGGGTGTATGTAACCGGCGAAAGTTGTGCGATATTAGAGAGGCTAGAAATGGTGGAAGGGTGAGAGTGCGTATAATCCATGGACTCAACATTAGTGATAAAGAACTCACATACTTATTGCAAAAATCTATTAGTTATCGCAACAAAGTATTATGTGCATGCTCCTAGGGGGATAGATTGGTAGGAAAAGACCATCGCTTGTCCCCGACCGCCACTCATAAGAAAGACAATCAATAATGCTCCGACTTCATCACATAACGGTTCACCATACGTGCATGCTATGGGAATCACAAACTTCAACACAAGGATTTCTCAAACTCACAACTACTCAACTACCATGACTCTAATGTCACCACCTCCATATCTCAAAACAATTATCAAGTATCAAATTTCTCATAGTATTCAATGCACTTCTATGAAAGTTTTTATATTTAAGCAAATTTCCATGTTTTTATAAAGGACTCTCAAAATAATACAAGTGAAGCATGAGAGATCAATAGTTTCTATAAAACAAAACCACCGCGTGCTCTAAAAGATATAAGTGAAGCACTAGAGCAAAAACTATATAGCTCAAAAGATATAAGTGAAGCACATAGAGTATTCTAATAAATTTCAAATCATGTGAGTCTCTCTCAAAAGGTGTGTACAGAAAGTATGATTGTAGTAAACTAAAAATAAAATACTCAAATCATACAAGACGCTCCAAGCAAAACACATATCATGTGGTGAATAAAAATATAGCTCCAAGTAAAGTTACCGATAGACGAAGATGAAAGAGGGGATGCCTTCCGGGGCATCCCCAAGCTTAGGCTTTTTGGTGTCCTTGAATTTTACCTTGGGGTGCCATGGGCATCCCCAAGCTTAGGCTCTTGCCACTCTTTGTTCCATAATCCATCAAATCTTTTACCCAAAACTTGAAAACTTCACAACACAAAACTCAAAATAGAAAATCTCGTGAGCTCCGTTAGTAAAAGAAAACAAAACACCACTTCAAGGGACTGTAATGAACTAATTATTTATTTATATTTGTGTTAAACCTACTGTATTCCAACTTCTCTATGGTTTATAAACTCTTTTACTAGCCATAGATTCATCAAAATAAGCAAACAACACAAGAAAAACAGAATCTGTCAAAAACAGAACAGTCTGTAGTAATCTGTAGCTAACGCAACTTCTGGAACCCCAAAAATTCTAAAATAAATTTCTGGACGTGAGTAATTTATCTATTAATCATCTCCAAAAATAATTAACTAAATATAACTCTCCAAATAAAAATGGCAGCAATTCTCGTGAGTGCTAAAGTTTCTGTTTTTTACAGCAAGATCAAAAAGACTTTCCCCAAGTCTTCCCAGCGGTTCTACTTGGAACAAACACTAATTAAAAATATAAAACACAACCAAAACAGAGGCTATATAAATTATTTATTGATAAACAGGATCAGAAAGCAAGGAATAAAAATAAAATTGGGTTGCCTCCCAACAAGAGCTATCGTTTAACGCCCCTAGAAAGGCATAAAAGCAAGGATAGATCTAGGTATTGCCATCTTTGGTTTTAGGGAAGAAAAGAGCAAACTTATTATCTATGGCATTAATCTTTCTATTTTGATAAAGCACATGGTTGTTAATGGTAGAAGAAAGATTAAGCATTTTACAGAAATTTGCATCTAAGCTAGCTTTTATCTCTTTGATAGATTCGTTTTGGTAGGAGAGCAAAAGAGATGTGGATTCAACCTTCTCATTGATGGGGGCCCAAATATGGTTTTCATCTTTTCATAAGTATCTACGGCATCCCCTTCAAGAAAACCTTATTCAAAAATAGAATCTAGGACATGCTTAAACGAAGAAGCTAGGGCAACATAAAAGCTCTTTAAGTAAATTTCAATTTGGTATTGGGGCACGTAGCTGGCCCGGATCCATAATAGTCTATCCCAAGCATCTTTCAAAGATTCATCGAGTAAATAACGAAAAATTCTGGAATCATCTTCGTCAAAATTATTAAGATTGTCATTGATAACTTCGGTAGGTCTTTCCATAGCATCATTTTTTATGAGTTTCGAGAGAATAGAAGGATTGTCAAAAGTACTAAAACTCGGGAGAGAACCCGCAACCCTTTTTGATTCCGACATGGCGAAAGAAAGGTGAGCGGAAAAGAGATGGCGAATAAAATGGCAAGGGTGAAGTGGGGGAGAGGAAAACGAGACGCAAATGGCAAATAATGTAATGCGAGGGGTAAGAGTTTGTGATGGCTACTTGGTATGTCTTGACTTGGCAATGGCACAAAATGACTCGTTGTCGGGAGTCCGATCTTGACTTGACTTGGCGCGAATCTCCCTGGCAACGGTGCCAGAAATCCTTCTTGCTACCTCTTGAGCACTGCGTTGGTTTTCTATTGAAGAGGAAAGCGTGATGCAGCAAAGTAGCGTAAGTATTTCCCTCAGTTCTTGAGAACCAAGGTATCAATCCAGTAGGAGATCACGCTCAAGTCCCACGCACCTACACAAACAAATAAGAACCTCGCAACCAACGCGATAAAGGGGTTGTCAATCCCTTCACGGTCACTTACGAGAGTGAGATATGATATATATGATAAGATAATATTTTTGGTATTTTCATGATAAAGAGAAATAAAGATGCAAAGTAAAATAAATGGCAATAGAAATAACTAAGTATTGGAAGATTAATATGATGAAAGATATACCTGGGGGCCATAGGTTTCACTAGTGGCTTCTCTCAAGAGCATAAGTATTACGGTGGGTAAATGAATTACTATCGATTAATTGATAGAATTGAGCATAGTTATGAGAATATCTAGGTATGATCATGTATATAGGCATCACGTCCACGACAAGTAGACCGAAACGATTCTGCATCTACTACTATTACTCCACACATCGACCACTATCTAGCATGCATCTAGAGTATTAAGTTCATAAGAATAGAGTAATGCTTTAAGGAAGATGACATGATGTAGAGGGATAAACTCATGCAATATGATATAAAACCCATCTTTTTATCATCGATGGCAACAATACAATATGTGTCGGTTCCCTTTCTGTCATTGGGATCGAGCACCGCAAGATTGAACCCAAAGCTGAGCACTTCTCCCATTGCAAGAAAGATCAATCTAGTAGGCCAAACCAAACTGATAAATCGAAGAGACTTGCAAGGATAAACCAATCATACATAAAATAATTCAGAGATTCAAATATTGTTCATAGATAAACTTGGTCATAAACCCAAAATTCATCGGATCTCAACAAACACACCGCAAAAGAAGATTACATCGAACAGATCTCCCAGAAGATCGAGGAGAACTTTGTATTGAGATCCAAAGAGAGAGAAGAAGCCATCTAGCTAATAACTATGGACGCGAAGGTCTGAAGTAAACTACTCACACATCACCGGAGAGGCCATGGAGTTGATGTAGAGGCCCTCCGTGATCAATGCACCCTCCGGCGGAGCTCCGGAAAATGCCCCGAGATGGGATCTCTCGGGTACAGAAGGTTGCGGCGGTGGAATTAGGTTTTCGTGGTGCTCCTGGATGTTTGGGGGGGTACGTGGATATATATATATATATAGTAGGAAGAAGTACGTTGGTGGAGCAACGGGGGGCCCACGAGGGTGGAGGGCGCACCCAGGGGGATAGGCGCTCCCCCTGCCTCGTGGCTTCCTCTATTGTTTCTTGACGCCTACTCCAAGTCTCCTGGATCATGTTTGTTGAGAAAATCATATTCCCGAAGGTTTCATTCCGTTTGGACTCCGTTTGATATTCCTTTCCGACGAAACCCTAAAATAGGCAAAAAAACAACAATTTGGGCTGGGCCTCCGGTTAGTAGGTTAGTCCCAAAAATGATATAAAAGTGTAAAATAAAGCCCATTGACATCCAAAATAGATAATATAATAGCATGGAGCAATCAAAAATTATAGATACGTTGGAGGCGTATCAGGTTTCGGGGTGTTTTCGGACCGTACGATCGTGATCGTGTGGCTCCGGACAGAAGGTGGACTAGGTGGGCTGCACGTGGGCTGTGCAGAAGGCCTCGGGCTGAGAGGAGAGAAGAGAAAGAGGCCCGACAACAGTCTTCGGAGACCGAAAACGTCCGACGTTTGACCGACTATATTGCCGCTATAGTTATCCGTTGTGGCATCAAACGAACTCCGAATGCGATGAAACTTGGCAGGCGGCCTACTGACAACGTAACAACGCCGCATGCCAACTTTCAACCCATTCCGAGAAGATTCTCCGGCCACTTATAAAATACTATTTCATACGTGTCGTGGGTGCGTGCGAGTGTGCCTGGGCTCAGAACGAACAACGGAGAAAACTGGGGGACCCGGATGGATGCAAGTTTTGAAAACATGATGATGTGATGCACATGATGAAATGGCAAGATGCAACATGCAAGCGAATGACGGGGCAACAACAGTGGATAACTGGAAGACACATGGCGCATCGGTCTCAGGGCGTCACCTATAAGTACTGTTACAACCCATTCACATTTTATTCTTGCATTATATCTACTGTATTCCAACTTTTGTATGGCAAAAACTCTTCAAAGAAATCCATAGAATCATCAAAACAAGCACACAACACAAAGAAAAAAGAACAATCTGTTGTAATCTGGATATTTTGAATACTTCAGTGACGCCAAAAATCCTGAAACATTAGTAAAACCTGAGCAATTTGTATATTAATATTGTCCAAAGAGAATTGGTATTTTATCACGCTTTGGTTAAAAACGAAAATTATTTTCGTGAGCGCGAAAGTTTCTGTTTTTCAGCAAGATCAGACAACTATCACCCAAGAAGATCCTAAAGGCTTTACTTGGCACAAACACTAATTAAAACACAAAAAATGAAATCATAATAGTAGCATAATTGTGCAAGCACTCAAGAATAGAAAGCAAAACGCAAAAATAAATCTTATTCATTGGGTTGCCTCGCAACAAGCGCTATAGTTTTACGCCCTTAGCTAGGCATAAAGCAAACGATCTAAGTTGTGTCATCTTTGTTTCGAGATCCATAAGATGCCCTCATGATTTATTCATATGGTGGCCTAATTCTTGTTCTAGGTAAGTGTTCTATACCCTTCCTTAGTGGAAATTGGAATTTAATATTGCCTTCTTTCATATCAATCACGACACTGATAGTGCGTAAAAACGGTATACCAAGAATAATTGGACAAGACGGATTGCAATCATTATCAAGAACAATGCTATCTATGGGCACATAATTCCTATTTTCAAGAATAAGAACATCGTTAATTCTTCCCATAGGGTTTTTAATAGTAGAATCCGCCAAGTGCAAATTTAAAGAACATTGTTCAATATTGGTAAGACCGAGCACATCACATAAAGATTTCAAAATTGTAGAAACACTAGCACCAAAGCCACACAAAGCAAAACACTCATAATTTTTAATCTTAACTTTGATAGTAGGTTCCCATTCATCATGTAATTTTCTAGGAATTGAAACTTCTAATTCCAATTGTTCTTCTAAAGCTTTCATTATAACATCAACAATATGTTTAGTAAAAGCTTTATTTTGTTCATAAGCATGGGGTGAATTTATCATGGATTGCAACAAAGAAATACAATCAATCAAAGAGCAACTATCATAATTAAAGTCTTTGTAATCCAAAAGAGTGGGCACATCACTAGTTAAAGTTTTAACCTCTTCAAACCCACTTTTATCAATTTTCTCAACAAGATTTTCACCCTCTGAATTATCGGGACGCCTTCAAGCTAAAGTTGACTCTTCTCCAGTCTCTTTTTTCATCAATCTTAATTTTACTACACAAGGAATCAATAGAATAAACACCAATCATTTTAAGATCTTCATCATTTCTATGAAAGCAATCACTAGAAAACGTTTTTTTAATTCTCTTTTAGCTCTAGTCATAGCGGTTCTTTTCTTACTTTCATCCATACAAACATAAAGAGCTTTAATTTATTCCTCAACCTTGGGCACAAAAATTTTCACCTTGAGATTTTCTACATCATGAGAAATTCTATCAACATTTCTAGACAAATCATGAATCTTATTCAACTTTTCTTCCATTGTAGTGTTGAAAACTTTTTGTGTGTTGATAAATTCTTTAATATTATTTTCAAGATGAGAGGTGTTCCTATTATTATTATAAGAATGATTTCCATAGGAATTACCATAATTATTAGAGGAATTACTAGGAAAAGGCCTAGGATTAAAATTACCTCTATAAGCATTGTTATTGAAATTGTTTTGCGAGATAAAATTCACATCTACGGCATCACTATTTTGCTCAATAAAAGTAGACAAAGGCATATCATTGTATTAACTTTCAGTATGCCATTGTGAATAATTTGCCATAATATTATCAAGCAATTTGGTGGCTTCACCCAAAGTAATTTCCATAAAAGTACCACCCCTGGTGGAATCTAAAAGATTACGAGAAACAAAATTCAACCCCACATAAAAAATTTGTATGATCATCAAAAGATTTAACCCATGAGTTGGGCAATTCCTTAGCATCATTTTCATCCTTTCACAAGATTGTGCAACATGCTCATGTTCAAGTTGCGTGAAATTCATGATCAGGGTTCTAAGGGAAAAAAATTTGCACGCGGAAAATACTTAGTGATAAAAGCATCTTTGCACTTATTCCAAGAATCGATACTATTGCGAGGCAAAGAAGAAAACCATTTTTTGCAGAATCACGCAAAGAAAACAGAAATAATTCCATCTTCACAACATCATTGTCCACATCTTTTTTCTTTTGCATATCGCATAATTCCACGAATGTGTTAAGACGGGACGCGGCATCCTCATTAGGAGTATCGGAAAAATTATCTTTCATAACAAGATTCAGCAAAGTGGTATTAATATCACAAGATTACGCACTAGTGGCAGGAGCAATCGGAGTGCCAATCGGAGTGCCAATCGGAGTACGAAGGGAAACCTCCCCGTACCCACGTCCACCTTATCTGCGTCCCCTCCGTCTAAATATCACACAGCCAAAAAAAAATTCCCCTCCCGACGACCTCTCTCCCCTGATGCCTATCTGTCTCTGTCACACCACAGAGTTGTCGCCGCCAAACTCCGATTCCGGGTAGCTCCGGCGGACTCCCAACCCACTGCTCACTAGCCTGCCCCACTCCCTCTATGTTCTTCTCAGATCCTTCGCCCCGTCCACCGCGCCCCTACACGCACGTCCCGCAATAAGCCTAGCCGCCACGCATCACTGGCGTGGCTCCCAGGGCTCCGGTTTGTCACCCAGTACCCCTGCATCACCTCATGCGCGGCAGCCGGCTTGGGCTTGACATGGTACTCCACCTCTTCTACCTCCGAAGTTGACATGTGTGGTACTAGTGTTTTTTTTTATTAGATCTGATTCACCATGTGTCAATATGTACTAATTCTGGAGGGGTAGTACCCTGTCATGCGTTATGGTTAGACTTTACTGTTCATTTGATA
This sequence comes from Triticum urartu, assembly GCF_003073215.2. Classification (NCBI taxonomy): domain Eukaryota; kingdom Viridiplantae; phylum Streptophyta; class Magnoliopsida; order Poales; family Poaceae; genus Triticum; species Triticum urartu. Next base: position 627,733,376 of record NC_053023.1, read on the forward strand.
TGCGTTCTTGGATTAGTAGTATATACTAGCAATGAGCATGACCTGTTCAATAAGATCAACGCAGTGTCTTCTTATTAAAAAAATCAACTTGGTTCAAATTAGAGTGAGATAGTGTATCAGCGATATACCATATGCGACCATGTATGTCACTGAAGAATATTGCTACAAAAATCATCATGTAAGTGCAATTATGGGTCCATGATACTAGCATAATTATTTCGAATTGAGAATCCCCTTCTCAATACACTAAATCGTTATTTATTTGGTGTTAAATGTACAATATATTAATTAAATAAGTCCTACTTGCATCCGTTCGTCCCAATATTTGTCTTTATTCTATAATCATTTATTCCATCTACACTCATAGGTTCTGATATTGTCTTTTACTATGTGTGTGCTTCTGCTGTTTCTTAACAGATCGATCTACAACACTTACGCATTGCAATCCGGAGAATCCATGAATATGAAAAAGAAGCCTTGAGAATTATTGTAGTCATTTGTGTATAGCATGGTGAGGATTGTTTCTCTAGTTCATGTTACAGTAAGGAAAACGTGAATTTGTATCTTACTCTATTTTTTAGTTGATGTAATATTTGTTTTCCCCTACAAAAAGTTATATTGGTTTTAGCTTCTTATTCAGTAAAAATGTGCACACCACAATCTCTAACTTTATGCAAAAGCTCAGATGGAAATAATTCTTACACTCATGTTATCCAATATAAACTGTTAAATAATTGATAAAATTTGAACGTGAGTTACAAGAACATCATACCTTGATATTCTCGTCATATGTATTTGACTCATATTATTGAAATCTCACCTTTAAATCAAGTTTAGTGCATTTTTTTGTAAATACGAGTACTTCTGAATTCCTGCAATCTCTGTACTAATTTGTATTTTGTGGGGAGCCATAGACGTTTCCAAAGATAGAATGATGCATGATTGGTCAGCACACAAACTCTTGACCAGGTGCCTCTCACATCTTATCTTGTTTGTAACATATTCTCCTTAAACTGTCAAACTTATTCCTCTTGTGCACTCTGCTTCCCTGACATACAGGCACACTATGGTGGTGGGATGTTACTAACAAGCATAAACAGACACCTAAGCGATCAGATACGGCGATTGTGCAAGTGTGTCAGGTATGTCGAATTCACTGATCCCAAACTATTGGATCTTACTAGGATCTCCTCTTCTCTATAATACTTAGAACCTTCTCCTCTACCTATTCAGGCCAACAGTTTGAGCATACGACAACCATGGTGAAAAAGACGAGCATACCGGAACTGCTCTAAGTTTCCATGTTCTCGGTAAACAAGTGAACTAAGAAAGCGAAACCTATTTAATAATGTTGGCATATACTGATACGCTGGGAGCCTGGCACTGCATTAATGTTGTGGTCTTCTAAATTGTTAGAATAATTTTAAGTAGTTTGGTAGGAGTCCATGCTAGTTTAACTAGCCAAGTTTGAGTCTAATTTTGATAGGTTGATTAGTTAGTTTTCCAACATGTCTCGTTTGCATGTCGTAAGCATTTGTGTTCTGTAGTCCATATATGGTTCAATGAGTTTGCATAGCTAGTAGCCTACATGATGTACTAGTATGTCTTGGACTCAGCATGCCTTACTAGTCTAGTAAAAGGGCACTGCAGTCTGAGTCGTTCTAGATGCTATTAAGTCTGCGTAGGTTTGGATTGCTTTGGCCATGTAGCAGGTCATATCATGGAACCAGGTCATGCAAGAGTTTTTCTGTAAAAAAACAAACTTATGTAAGAGTTCTGATATAAAAGAATAAAGAGTACGCTAAAGTTTTTTCGTACACATGTGTTCGGCTATTTTAATGCCATCGATTCAGTGAGCACAACCGAACATAGATTACTAATGCATATGCCAAATCAGCAGGTTACAGAGACTAGATTGTTCCAAGTCGATGTTGCTGGCGCTAAAACATATTAGTGCCAAGCTCGATTTACTAGGAGGTATTTTCTGATAGTAGTTCTATATTGCGTAAATGATTCTTCACCGGATCGAATGGAAAGTTTGGAGTATTAATAGCATTACTTGACTACATTTTATTATCTTACACATGCTTCTCTTTTTTTTCCTACCTAATTTGTACAAGAGAACACTGCTTCTGTGAGATAAGACTCATTTCGGTTAGATTAGGTTAAACAATTCATCAACTATTTTCTGCGTGCCTTACATTTTCCCACCCCTATAAAACACTCTATTTCTGTTAACAGGGTGAAACTTACTAATGAAACAGGCTGAGTTAGTTTACTCTAAGCTAATTGACTATTGTTAGCTACAAATATTATACTGGACATATCCGAATAACAATGCTCCTCTTACTTTAATCCAAAGTATCAACCCCGAATATAAATCTAAAGTTGATGTTGTTAAACTTGGTAATGAATTCTTGGTATTGCGCGTTGATGCTACATTAGCGAAATCTTACAACTTTTCATAACTACTAAAAAGAGTCAAAATTATTAGTCATGCAGCAAGATTTAACTATCACATTGCCTTCGACCTTTCCATGTTGCTCCGCCTTTCAATTTTTTTGCCCTATTAACCTATTTCGTTTCTTTGTTGTAGATTGCTATATTCGATGATGCATGGCTCACATATTGGTCAAGAATAGGAGTGCTATTAGATAGTTTCACAATGTGTCTTAGAATTCCATGTCCAGTGCCAGTGTTTCAATCATTATGTTTCAGATATTTTCGGTGTCAATGTTTCAGAATGGCTGAGACGTTGGTTGCAGGGTTAACAGTAGGATTACTACTAGCTTCACATCTTGTAATCTTTGTATCGTGCCCTTTGTAATGCAACCAAGTTGATTTAATATATGAGAAATTTCTATTTATTATATTGTGTCCCTGTGCAATATCGGCATTGACCTAATAATTCTGGATGGTGATATATAAAATACCGTGCATTTTTCATGCAATGCACTAAGCATTGCAATACTCATTTATAATCCACCAACGCATGTGAAGCGTTGTTGGGCTCTGACTTTATCCGTTGCTATCTTGCAACACTTTTCCACGCCATTTACCAACTGATGCATATACGTTGTTGTAGACCTTTCCAACACCACCAACGGCAACACATACAAATCCGTTGGTGTAGACCTTACCAACGCTTATATGGACCTTTGGCAACGCAATGATGCGTTGATGTAGGGGGGTTCTTGTTGTAGTTCTTTTGGGTAGCGGTGCCAGAAATTGGCAAACGGGCATGAGAGAGTTGTAAATATTGATAGATCGAACGCCAAATAAAACAAAGTGCGGCAAGGTATTTTTGTATTTTTGGTTTAAGAGATCTGAAAATGAAAGCAAAAGAAAATAGATCGCAAAGGCAAATATATTAAAGAAGAGACCCGTGGGCCGTAGGTTTCACTAGTGGCTTCTCTTGAGAAAAATAGCAAACGGTGGGTTAACAAATTACTGTTGGGCAATTGATAGAACTTCAAATAATCATGAAGATATCCATGCAATGATCATTATATAGGCACCATGTCCAAGATTAGTAGACCGACTCATGCCTGCATCTACTACTATTACTCCACACATCGACCGCTATCCAGCATGCATCTAGTGTATTAAGTTCATGGAGAAACGGAGTAATGCAATAAGAACGATGACATGATGTAGACAAGATCTATTTATGTAGAAATAGACCCCATCTTGTTATCCTTAATGGCAACGATACATACGTGTCGGTTCCCCTTCTGTCACTGGGCTAAAGCACCATAAGATCGAACCCATCACAAAGCACCTGCGGTGTCAAAACCGGTGGATCTCGGGTAGGGGGTCCCGAACTGTGCGTCTAGGCCGGATGGTAACAGGAGGCAGGGGACACGATATTTTACCCAGGTTCGGGCCCTCTTGATGGAGGTAAAACCCTACGTCCTGCTTGATTAATATTGATGATATGGGTAGTACAAGAGTAGATCTACCACGAGATCAGAGAGGTTAAACCCTAGAAGCTAGCCTATGGTATGATTGTTGTTCGTCCTATGGACTAAAACTCTCCGGTTTATATAGACACCGGAGAGGGCTAGGGTTACACAGAGTCGGTTACAATGGTAGAAGACCTACATATTTGTATCGCCAAGCTTGCCTTCCACGCCAAGGAATGTCCCTTCCGGACACGGGACGAAGTCTTCAATCTTGTATCATCATAGTCCAGGAGTCCGGCCGAAGGTATAGTCCGGCTATTCGGACACCCCCTAATCCAGGACTCCCTCAGTAGCCCCCGAACCAGGCATTACAAGGCGGGTTCTTCTCCAAATTCCGTGTACCTGTTAAACAGTGTCCGGTTTGTTGTAAATGTAGTGCTCCTTGGCTTCTACGCCCAATAATGGCCATTTTCCACGTGTCAAACGAATAAGAAAAGTCAGGGTGTTTTTTATATTTACACCCCTAGCCGCGTGAATGAGCCGCCTATTTAAGGGGACGAGGATTTAGATCCAAACCACATCTTCTCCCTTCCGCGAGTATTCATCAGAGCATATCCGACAGAGGTCCATTCCATCATGGCTGGCCGGCGCAGCTCCTCCTCTCGCCCTCCCAGCCCTCAGCCTGGAGATTGGAAGAGATGCTCCATCCCGCACAGCGAGCTAGTGACGCTCCAGACCAAGGGATTTCTCCCCCCGGCCTATACGGTCCCGGTTCGAGCCGGACTTGCCACCTATAATGGCGGAGAGCAAGCGGAGAGCGCCCCCAATCCCTCCAAAGGAGAGCGGGTATGCCTTGCCCCTTACTTAGTAAGAGGGCTCGGATTTCCAATTCATCCGTTTCTCCGGGGCATATTAACGCTCATGCTCTCTTCAGGACGAAGAGACCTCGCCGGACTATATCCGGAGAGGCTGCCAATCGCGCCTCCACCAGCCAAGCTCCAAAGCCTGGTCCGGAAGCGGAGGTGAACACGAGGCGCGCACCAGACGCTCCTCCGACGGAGGATGCAGACAGGCTATCTGCCACCAATTCCGAGGTGGAGAGTGCCATGAACCACAGGCGTCGCCGGACAGTTCTTCGCGACGCTTGTTTCTCCGAAGAGGCATTGGATGCCTTCAATTCGGGAGACGCGTACCTCCGTGCCACTCAAAATGATCTAGCCAGAGCCACGGAGAAGTATGTGAAAGACATACGGGTAAGAAAATTTTGGTAATTATATATATGTACCAGTAGCCCCCGAGACTTGAAACAGTTAGAATAACTAATTTAAGGATCATCTGTTATGCAGGTTCTTATAGAAAAGAATACCCTGCTATCCCAGGAGCTGGAAGAGTGCAAAGCCCAACTTGAGGCCGCACTAGCCGCGGCAGGGGAGCCCAAGGAGACCCCCTCTTGTAATATACGCTTCAAAAGATAAGTATTTTGCAAAGTGCGACGTGGGTGCAAATCTGACAAATGAAATTGCAGATGGCGCCGGATTAAATTCGGAAGTGCAACAACTATGACGCCAGCTAAAGGCTGGTGAGAGCGTGCTGAAAAAAGTGAGGCGGGAGAAGAACAATCTCCAATATGCCAACACCAAGCTGGGCGTTGAACTGAAGGACGTCCGTGCCCAGCTGTTGGACTCCGTGAAGGAGAATCAGCGGCTTAGACACGGCATATATAGTAAGTGCTTAAACGAACTTTGAAAAAAGAGTTCGGTGAGGAAGTCGACTAACAGAGTAATGTCTGTAGGTATGCTAACAGGTCGTCCTCCAGAGGAAATGCCCGGTTCTACGGGTGACCTTCTTCCCGAGCTCTCACAACTGCACGAGCGAGTTCGGCAGGTGATGCAAGGCGTCGCCCAGGCATTGTGGCCATCCATCTCCATGCCCGAAGGCCTTGGAGAGCTTGTAGAGAAGCTGAAGGGAGCGTGGTGACGCTTCCGATTGTGGAAGATGTCGGCCTGCCGTCAAGGCGCCAGGGAGGCCTGGGCCATGGTGAAGACGCGGTAAACGAAGGCTGACCCAAACCACATGGCCGAGGTCGGACCCGTAGGGCCCGATGGGAAGGAGATCCCTGTGAGCTTAGTATACGGCCAAGTAGAGTTGGCCGCAAAGTATTCCCAACAGGACTATAAACTAGACAGCTTGTTAGATGGTATTGAAGAGGAATACAATCAGTCAGATTGACTATGTAATTTTAATTGACATGTGTAATGCCTTCTAGCCGTATTGTAGATCGTTTGTCATGGACGACCTTTTCGCTTCAACCTCGGGACCTGACGGTCCGGAGTGTATCCGAATACCCTCGCGGTTATATAGGAACCGGGGTATGCATGGAGACCAGGCGTAGGTGTCATTAGTGCTTGAACAGACAAGTGCCCAACTAGTTATGTTATATTACATGGTTAGTAAGAAACATCTTCCAGGGAGAATAGTTCCGTTAGGGGTTCCTTTCCCTGGGAGGCATGCCCTAAAGTGCATGTCCATTCTGCGAAAAGAGGCACAGGAAAAACATCTGGGGGCGTATATATAAAAAAGATCATCTTTAGTTCACCGACCGAATATTCCCTTAAGAACGCTAGATTTCGGCTTCACCCAGTCTGAGGTACACATCCGGCTGACCCGGCAGTAACAATCGCAGAGGTGCTCCATTTACCACCTAGCCGAACAATCAGGGACGTAGGGGTAAGCACAGGAGCCAGGCAACCTAGCTTGGCCAAAACTGAAGTCATATCGATGCATATCATGGCGAATAAAAGGTACATGCGGAAGTGTGACACATGTATTGGGCATGATGCCCGTATAAATAAGCTTCTGTTTAAAGAAGCCCCCAGGTTTAATGAGCGCGGATAGCGCGTCATTTTATGAGCCTTTAAAGGCTGTAAGAGAGAGAGAGAGGAGAAGGAGAGAAATGTAAGACAGAAAGTATGTAAAAAATGGACAGAGGAAGGAGACGAACACAGAGTCCGGCGCTAGGCATAGAATCTTCGGAGACGGGCTGCGTTCCATGGGTTCGGCTCGAGTCGGTTATCCAATGCATCTCGCAGGCGGTACGCTCCACCAGTCAGGACTTGGTCAATTATGAAGGGACCTTCCCACTTGGGCTTTTGCCACATCTCGCTCTTCCTCCAAGGCGTCCAAACTGTCCTGCCGATCGAGCTCGGCTTCTCTTTCTTCGTACATGTGCACTCGAGGTGAGTCATGAATTATGTCGCAGGGCAAAACTGCCTCTACGTCGTACACCATGAAGAATGGTGTGTATCCGGTGGTGCGATTCGGCGTGGTCCGCAGCCCCCAGAGTATGGAGTCGAGCTCCTCTACCCAGTGCGTATTAGATTCCTTGAGGGACCGCACTAATCTGGGTTTGATGCCGCTCATGATAAGACCATTTGCATGTTCGACCTGGCCATTGGTTTGTGGGTGATAGACGGAAGCATAATCGAGCTTGATGCCCATGTTTTTGCACCAGAGTTTTACCTCATCGGCCGTAAAGTTCGTGCCATTATCAGTGATGATGCTGTGGGGGACGCCGTAACGGTGTACAACCCCGGATATAAAGTCTATCACCGGTCCGGATTCGGCCGTCTTAACAGGCTTGGCTTCTATCCATTTGGTAAACTTATCCACCATGAACAGTAAGTATTTTTTCTTGTAGGTTCCACCTTTAAGGGGTCCAACCATGTCAAGCTCCCAGACCGTGAAGGGCCAGGTGATGGGGATAGTTTGGAGGGCGGTGGGTGGCATATGGCTTTGGTTTGCAAAAAGCTGGCAACCGACGCATCGTTGGACTAAGTCCTGGGCGTCTGCCCGGGCCGTCGGTCAATAAAAGCCTGTACGGAAGGCCTTGCTTACAAGGGACCGAGCTGCAGCGTGATGTCCACCGAGTCCGGCATGAATTTCAGCCAGGAGGTTCCGCCCTTCCTCTTCGGAGATGCACCTTTGAAGGACTCCGGTAGTGCTTTTCTTATAAAGCTCTCCCTCATGAACTTTATAGGCTTTAGATCGCCGCACTATGCAGCGTGCCTCATTTTGGTCCTCAGGGAGTTCCTACCTGGTAAGGTAGGCGAGGAATGGTTCTGTCCACGGGGCGATGACGGCCATTATTACGTGGGTTGAAGGTGTTATTTCATTGGCAGAGCCTCCAATTATGTCAGAGTGTTCGGTGTCGGGCAGTGCGGTTGGGTCCGGGCTGTTATTGCCAGGTTCCCCTTCCCATACTACGGACGGCTTGAACAGCCTTTCCAAGAAGATGTTGGGGGGACTACATCGCGTTTTTTGCCGATGCGTGCCAGGACATCTGCCGCCTGATTATTTTCCCAGGCTATATGGTGAAATTCGAGGCCTTCGAACCGAGCTGACATTTTTAGGACGGCGTTGCGATAAGCTGCCATTTTTGGATCCTTGGCATCAAAGTCTCTATTTATTTGGGATATTGCGAGGTTTGAGTCCCCGCGCACCTCTAGGCGTTGAATGCCCATGGATACTGCCATCCGGAGACCAAGTAAAACGGCCTCATATTCGGCTGCGTTGTTGGAGTCTGTGTACATTATTTGGAGTACATATTGAACTGTGTCTCCTGTGGGGGACGTCAAAACAATGCCAGCTCCTAGACCGGCCAACATTTTGGAGCCGTCGAAGTGCATGACCCAGTTTGAATATGTGCCGTACTCTTTAGGGAGTTCGGCCTTCGTCCATTCTGCGACGAAGTCGGCCAAAACTTGCGACTTGATAGCTCGTCGTGGCTTGTAAGTTATGTCGAACGGGAGGAGCTCAATGGCCCATTTTGCAATCCGGCCCGTCGCATCGCGGTTGTTTATAATATCGTTAAGTGGCACTTCCGAGGCTACTGTTATTGAACACTCTTGAAAGTAGTGTCGCGGCTTCCGGGATGTCATAAATACCGCGTATGCAATCTTTTGATAATGCGGGTACCGTGACTTGCACGGAGTAAGGACAGTGGACACATAATAGACCGGCTTTTGAAGGGGAAATTTGTGTCCGTCCATTTCTCGTTCGACAACGAGCACTGCGCTTACGACCTGATGGGTTGCTGCAATGTATAATAGCATTGGTTCGCCAATGTTTGGCGCGGCCAGGACTGGGTTTGTTGCCAAGATGGCTTTTATTTCGTCGAGTCCGGCCGTGGCTGCATCCGTCCACTCGAAGTGTTCGGTGCGTCGAAGGAGGCGATAAAGGGGTAGGGCCTCTTCTCCTAAGCGGGAGATAAAGCGGCTTAGAGCCGCCACGCATCCGGTTAATTTTTGAATTTGTTTGAGGTCCTTCGGGATATCCAATTGTGACAGAGCTCGGATCTTGGCTGGATTTTCTTCAATTCCTCTACCGGATACAATGAAGCCCAAGAGCTTTCCGGCTGGAACACCGAAAACACATTTTTCCGGGTTGAGCTTGATGTCGTATGTTCGGAGGTTATCGAATGTTAGCCTCAAGTCGTCTACTAGAGATTCGACATGTCTTGTTTTAACGACCACATCATCTACGTATGCCTCCACTGTTTTGCCGATCTGGTTTGCCAGACATGTCTGAATCATGTGCTGATATGTTGCGCCGGCGTTTTTGATCCCGAGGGCATTGTGTTGAAGAAGAATGGGTCGTATGGTGTGATGAATGCCGTTGCGGCTTGGTCTGACTCTGCCATCTTTATTTGATGGTAGCCGGAGTATGCGTCGAGGAAACACAACGAATCGTGTCCTGCGGTAGCGTCGATAATTTGATCGATGCGGGGGAGAGAGAAGAGATCCTTTGGGCAAGCCTTGTTAAGGTCTTTGAAATCAACGCACAGGCGCCAGGATTTGTCCTTCTTTGGTACCATCACCAGGTTTGCTAGCCAGTCCGGATGTTTTATATCTTTGATGAATCCGGCCTCCAATAGCTTGGCTAGTTCCTCTCCCATGGCCTGTCTCTTAGGTTTGGAAAAACGCCGAAGAGCCTGTTTGACTGGCTTGAATCCTTTTAGGATATTTAAGTTGTGTTCGGCCAGCCTGCGTGGGATTCCTAGCATGTCTGAAGGGTGCCAGGCGAAAATGTCCCAGTTCTCTCGTACGAACTCTCGCAGTGCGGCGTCTACATCAGGGTTTAACTGTGCCCCGATGGAAGCTGTTTTATTGGGATCCGTTGGCTGGACCTGGAATTTGATTATTTCGTCCGCCGGTTTAAAGGGGGTGGACTTGGATCTTTTATCGAGTATCACATCGTCCCTATTCACCGTGGAGCACAGCGCAGTCAGTTCCTCAGCCGCTAGGGCTTCGGATAGCGCCTCGAGGGCCAGTGGGGCTGTCTTGTTTTCGGCGCGGAGTGCTATGTCCGGATCACTAACGAGAGTGATGATTCCGTTAGGCCCGGGCATCTTGAGCTTATGTACCCGTAATGGGGTATTGCTTGGAAGACTGTAAACGCTTCCCGCCCTAGCAGAGCGTGATATCCGCTACTGAACGGGGCCACCTGGAACGTGACCTCTTCGGACCTGTAATTATCCGGCGTGCCGAACACCACATCTAGTGTGATTTTTCCTATACAGCACGCTTCCCGACTGGGGATTATTCCTCTAAAGGTTTTGCTGCTTCGCTCAATGCGGTTCCAGTCTATTTCCATTTTTTGAAGGGTTTCCTCATAAATGAGGTTCAATCCGCTGCCGCCATCCATGAGTACCTTCGTAAGACGAAAGCCGTCCACTATTGGACTGAGGACCAATGCGGCTGGTGCTCGGGCTGTTCGGAATTTAGGTTCATCACTGGCGTTAAAAGTAATAGTCGTGTCACTCCATGGGTTTATTGTTGCTACTTGGTAGACTTCGGCAAGGCCGCGGAGTGTTCTTCTTCGCATATTATTTGATGCGAAAGTCTCGAAGACTGTTAATACCGTACTGGTTTCTCTGAGGTGGCTTTCTGTGGCTTCTGGAATTAGAAGATCTTCGCCAATTTTTGCCACCTGCCGGAGTATCCAACATGCTCTAAGGTTGTGAGTTGGTGTGGCGCCTTCTGCACTGTGAATTTTACAAGGTCCATCAAGCCATCCTTCCAGTACGGTTCCGTGCCCTGTAGAGGGCTTCTGCTTTTTGGTATTGAACCCGGGTGTCTGACGATGATGCACCCTTTTATTTCGGACCGGGTTTGTATTCAAGGACAGATTGTCCCAAAATTTTGTTTCGGTTTTCCAGGCGCTTTCCATCGCACAGTACTTTAGTACTATGGACGCCAAGTCAGCAAAGCGTGTAATATCACGGCGACTTATGGCGTTGAGGATTCCCTTGTCCGTGCAATTATTGCAGAAGAATGAAATTGCGTCTTCCTCGCGGCAGTCCTTTATCCTGTTCATAACCAAGAGGAATCTGGCCCAGTAATGATGTACTGTTTCTTCGGGCTCTTGCCTAATTTGGGATAGATCGCTTATATACGGGTGGGTGGGCGGAATCAAATCCGAAACCTCACCCAATCTGAGACCCAGGGGCCAAGGAGTTTCCGAACTCGGATTCTTCGATGTTGTCCAATGAATCTAGCCCGTCACCTGACTTTAAGTTCAGGTCTTGAGTGATGTCCTCCCCTCCTCGGGAATCCGGACATATCTAGTCCTTAAGATAGATGAAGGGTCGCCGCACTGTCCCTCTACCACGGCAACGTGATGGGTGACCTCGGGGGAGTTAATCTCTCTCAGATCGGGTTTAGACCCAATCTGGTTGTAATCCGTAGTGACTCCCAAGGCGGCGAAGCGATCCAAGAGCTCGTTTAGGGAAGAGATCTCCATTGGATCTAGCTGCTCGGCGAATTCCGAGCTAACATGAAGATTGCTTTTGATGACCTGAGAGGTCATCGTCGGCGCAGCAGCCAAACGGGTGGTCATAAGGAAACCACCTAGCCTGAGAGTCTGGCCGACAACCAAAGCTCCCTTAGCAACGGTGTCGTCTTTAAAGACGGGATGGGGCATCCTTCCTAATGGTGACGGCACAGAGGAACTCTCAATGAAAGCACCAATGTCGGTGTCAAAACCGGCGGATCTCGGGTAGGGGGTCCTGAACTGTGCGTCTAGGCCGGATGGTAACAGGAGGCAGGGGACACGATGTTTTACCCAGGTTCGGGCCCTCTTGATGGAGGTAAAACCCTACGTCCTGCTTGATTAATATTGATGATATGGGTAGTACAAGAGTAGATCTACCACGAGATCAGAGAGGCTAAACCCTAGAAGCTAGCCTATGGTATGATTGTTGTTCGTCCTATGGACTAAAACCCTCCGGTTTATATAGACACCGGAGAGGGCTAGGGTTACACAGAGTCGGTTAAAATGGTAGGAGATCTACATATCCGTATCGCCAAGCTTGCCTTCCACGCCAAGGAAAGTCCCTTCCGGACACGGGACGAAGACTTCAATCTTGTATCTTCATAGTCCAGGAGTCCGGCCGAAGGTATAGTCCGGCTATCCGGACACCCCCTAATCCAGGACTCCCTCAGCACCTCTTCCCATTGCAAGACAAATAGATCAAGTTGGCCAAATAAAACCCAAATATAGGAGAAGAAATACGAGGCTATTAGTAATCATGCTTATAAGAGATCAAAGAAGACTCAAATAACTTTCATGGATAAAAAGATAGATCTGATCATAAACTCAAAGTTCATCTGATCCCAACAAACACACTGCAAAAAGAGTTACATCATATGGATCTCCAAGAGACCATTGTATTAAGAATCAAACGAGAGAGAAGAAGCCATCTAGCTACTAACTACAGGCCCGAAGGTCTACAAAGAACTACTCACGCATCATCGGAGAGGCACCAATGGAAGTGGTGAACCCCTCCGTGATGGTGTCTAGATTGGATCTGGTGGTTCTGGACTCTGTGGCAGCTCGAATTGATTTTCATTGACTCCCATAGGGTTTATGGAATATTGGGGTATTTATAGAGCAAAGAGTCGGTGCAGGGGGCACCCGAGGTGGGCACAACCCACCATGGCGCGCCTGGGCCTCTAGGCATGCCCTGGTGGGGTGTGCTCCCCTTGGAACACCCCCAGGCACTTCTCCGGCCCACTGGATGTCTTCTAGTCCAAAAAAATCACAAAAAGTTTCGCTGTGTTTGGACTCCAGTTGGTATTGATTTCCTGCGATGTAAAAAACATGCAGAAAACAGCAATCGGCACTTAGCACTATGTCAATAGTTTAGTACCAAAAAATGATATAAAATGACTATAAAACATCCAATAATGATAATATAATAGCATGGAACAATCAAAAATTATAAATATGTTGGAGACGTATCAAGACTACACTAGACAAGCCATAGTCAAATGAGCAGTATTGTGAAAGCATGAAGACTATGAGCAGCTAGGTAGTGAGGATCAGAATGTAAGACAGTATGAAGCCAAATAGGTAATAGTCTTCACACAGTGAAGTCAATCAGATCAGACAAGCAAGGAATGACTTCATGAAGACAAACTGAAAAGTAAAGGAAGTAGGAATAGAACCAGTTGCTTGGTGAAGACAAGGATTTGGTAGACCAGTTCCAGTTGCTGTGACAACTATACATTTGGTTAGGGAGGCTAAGATTGAACTAAGAAGACTGGGTCTTCACCTTATTAACCTTGTGCTAAGGACACCCAGTCCTCGCCCAATCACTCTGTTAAGTCTTCAAGGTAGACTTCCAAACCTTCACAGACTTCGTTCACTAGCAATCCACAATGGCTCTTGGATGCTCAGAACGCGACGCCTAACCGGCTGGAGGATTCATAGTCCTCAAGTGTAACAAGTCTTCAGGTCACGCAGACAAAAAGACTTCCGTGATGCCTAACACACTTTGGCTCTGGGTGTTTTGGGCTTTATCCTTGCAAGGATCTCTCTCTCTCAAAGGCTACGGAGGTGGGTTGCTCTCAAACGACAAAAGTTGTGCACTAACTCTGAGCAGCCACCAATTTATGGTGTAGGGGGTGGGCTATTTATAGCCTAGAGACAACACGACATGATATGTCTGAAATAACCCTACATCACTAAGGAACCGATACGTGTCCAACGGTCAGATTTCAAACACACGCGGCAGCTTGGCTTGAGCTACAAGCAAAGCTGACTCATTCAACTATGGATAAGATTTACTCTCATTGTCTTCACTCAAAGACATTGGTTTTGGTTGAGCATCACATCAGTCATCTAACTTTGTTCACTTGGACCCCACTTAACAGTACAGTGGTTCCTATGACTCAATAAAAAAAGAAAAGGAAACTATGAAACAACTATGTCTTCGCACTCCATAGTCTTCAAGTGAATGTCTTCACAGGTCATTATCTTCGTCGTGAATGTCTTCACGAACCACCATTATCTTCAATGTCTTCATACATTTTTAGGGGTCATCTCTGGTAGGTAAACTGAATCAATGAGGGACTACTACCTGTGTTATCCTGCAATTCTCACAAACACATTAGTCCCTCAACCAAGTTTGTCGTCAATACTCCAAAACCAACTAGGGGTGGCACTAGATGCACTTACACTTACCGATTTACCACTATCATTTTGGGGTTATGCATTAGAGACAGCTGCATTCACGTTAAATAGGGCATTGTCTAAATCCGTTGAGACGACATCCTATGAACTATTATTTGGCAAGAAACCTAAGATGTCATTTCTTAAAGTTTGGGGTTGCGACACTTACGTCAAAAGGCTTCAGCCTGATAAGCTAGAACCCAGATCATAGAAGTGTGTCTTCATAGGATACCCTAGGAAACAATTGGGTACACCTTCTATCATAGATCCAAAGGCAAGATCTTTGTTGCCAAGGATGGAACATTTCTAGAGAAGCAGTTTCTCTCGAAAGAAGTGAGTGGGAGGAAACTGGAACTTGATGAGGTAAATGTACCTTCTCTCAATTTGGAAATAAGCACATCAGAGAAATCCGTTCACGTGATGCCTACACCAACAAGAGAGGAAGCTAATGATGATGATGATGAAACTTTGGATCAAGTTACTTCTTGACCTCGTAGGTCGAATAGAGCATGTTCCGCACCAGAGTGGTATGGTAATCCAGTCCTGGAATTCATGTTACTAGACCATGACAAACCTATGAACTATGAAGAAGCAATGATGAGCCCAGATTCCGACAAATGGCTTGAGGCCATGAAATCTGAGATAGGATCCATGTATGAGAACAAAGTATATGGACTTTGGTGGACTTGCCCGATGATCGGCAAGCCATAGAGAATATGTGGATCTTGAAGAAGAAGAAGAATGACGTTGATGGTAATGTTACTGTCTACAAAGCTCGACTTGTCACAAAAGGTTTTTGACAAGTTCAAGGGGTTGACTACGATGAGACTTTCTCACCCGTGGTGATGCTTAAGTCTGTCTGAATCATGTTAGCAATTGCCGCATTTTATGATTATGAAATCTGGCAAATGGACGTCAAAATTGCATTCCTTAATGGAGTTCTTAAAGAAGAGTTGTATATGATGCAACCAGAAGGTTTTGTCGATCCTAAAGGTGCTAACAAAGTGTGCAAGCTGCAGCGATCCATCTATGGACTGGTGCAAGCATCTCGGAGGTGGAATATACGCTTTGATGAGGTGATCAAAGCATATGGTTACAGACTTCCGGTGAAGCCTTTATTTACAAGAAAGTGAGTGGGAGCTCTGTAGCATTTCTAATATTATATATAGATGACATATTGTTGATTGGAAATATGTAGAATTTTTGGATAGCATAAAAGGATACTTGAATAAGAGTTTTTCAATGAAAGACCTTGGTGAAGTTGCATATATATTGGGCATCAAGATCTATAGAGATAGATCAAGACGCTTAATAGGACTTTCACAAAGCACATACCTTGACAAAGTTTTGAAGATGTTCAAAATGGATCAGTCAAAGAAAGGGTTCTTGCCTGTGTTGCAAGGTGTGAAGTTGAGTCAGACTCAAAGCCCGACCACTGCAGAAGATAGAGAGAAAATGAAAGTCATTCCCTATGCCTCAGCCATAGGTTCTATCATGTATGCTATGTTGTGTACCAGACCTGATGTGTGCCTTGCCATAAGTCTAGCAGGGAGGTACCAAAGTAATCCATGTAGGCGTTCTGCGAACGGGGGTCCCCAGACTTGCCTGCCTGCGGCCCACGGCGTGGCTCTGCGAGCGGGCCCGTACGACCCATCTTCACCAACAAGCTTTCAAGACCCTCGCGAGGGGCCAGGCCTCGCGAGGCGGACGACACAAGACCTCCTCAGGAGCGGCCTCACCAGGATGGCTCGTGAGGGATGGAGAGTTCAAGGCAAGACAAACCTCGTGAGGTTCCGATGACATGACACATGACGATCGAGATCAGGTGGGCGTCAGGCGGGCGCCAGCGCGCACAGTGTCCTTGTTTCCTCTTTGGTTCCAAGGGAGCAAGCACAGGCGCAGAGTACCGAGGCATCAAGAAAAGGTTTCCATATCAGTGCAACGAGACCAAGACCAGCAGGGCGGCAAGACGGAGGTCACTATGGAGCCCAAGACGGCGTCACCACCAGAGCCTTTTGGAGGTGAAGACTGCTTTTGTCAGGATAAGCTGTACTAGTTGTCCCCTTTCAAATTGGTCATTGTTGGCTCCCTTCCCGCTCAATATTTCGGGAGAGGACCAGGGCCTCTATAAAGAGGACTAGCCACTACCATAGCTAGGGGGTCCGACGGATCAAGAGAGACTAGAACTACCACAAGTTCACCGAGCACAAGAACACCTCTCCTCAGGAGGCTGTTCTTCCCCTTGTACTATTCATCCTCAGCCCAAGAGGCAATCCACCACCACACTGGAGTAGGGTATTAAACGACAACGGTGGCCCGAACCAGTATAAATCTTGTGTCCTTTGTGTTGTGAGTTCATCGAGTTAGTTCCTGAGATCTTAGCGAGGCTAGGACGTGGATTGGTAGGGGGAGATCTTCACGCGCACCCCAGTGTTCAAACCTTAAGGGTTTTGCCGGAACCCGTGATCCAACATTTGGCGCGCCAAGTAGGGGGTGCGCCGGAGTTTTCCTTCCATTGATCCGCGCTTCGCCACCACCTCGCTTCGCCCTCATGGCAGCCGTCTCGCTCCCTGCTCCGATGACCAGTGCCGACAGCGGGGCTAGGGGGCTCCTAGCCATGGCCCCCGCACTGCGGCAGGTGCAGTGGCCTCCCAAGTTCAAGGTGGAGATGCCGCCGCACTACGATGGTGCGGAGGACCCGACGGCTTTCCTGCTGGCGTATGATGAGGCTGTCCTTAAGGCCGGGGGCGACGACAAAGTCATCGCCAATTGGCTTCACATGGCTCTCACTGGCGCACCGCGCGCCTGGCTGCTTGATACGTCTCAAACGTATCTATAATTTTTGATTGCTCCATGCTATATTATCTACTGTTTTGGGTAATATTGGGCTTTATTTTCCACTTTTATATTATTTTTGGGACTAACCTATTAACCGGGGCCCAGCCCAGATTTGCTATTTTATGCCTATTTCAGTGTTTCAAAGAAAAGGAATATCAAACGGAGTCAAAACGGAACGAAATCAACTGGAGAAGTTATTTTTGGAAGGAAACCTACCAGATAGACTTGGACCCTACGTCAGAAGATGAAGGAGGTGCTCACGAGGGTAGGGGCGCGCCCCCTGCCTCGTGGCCCCCCCTTCGGTCCACCGACGTACCCCTTGTACCCATATATACCTACATATCGTAAAACTTCCAGAACGGAGAATAGATCGGGAGTGCCGCCGCCAGATGCCTCTGTAGCCACCGAAAACCAATCTAGACCCGTTCCGGCACTTCGCCGGAGGGGGCAATCCTTCTCCGGTGGCCATCTTCATCATCCCGGTGCTCTCCATGACGAGGAGGGAGTAGTTCTCCCTCGGGGCTGAGGGTATGTACCAGTAGCTATGTGTTTGATCTCTCTCTCTCTCGTGTTCTTGATTTGGAACGATCTTGATGTATCGCGAGATTTGCTATTATAGTTGGATCTTATGTTTCTCCTCCCCCTCTTCTCTCTTGTATTGAATTGAGTTTTCCCTTTGAAGTAATCTTATCGGATTGAGTCTTTAAAGATTTGAGAACACTTGATGTATGTCTTGCCGTGCGTATCTGTGGTGACAATGGGATATCATGTGATTCACTTGATGTATGTTTTGGTGATCAACTTGCGGGTTCTGCCCATGAACATATGCATAGGGGTTGGCACACGTTTTCATCGTGATTCTCCGGTAGAACTTTGGGGCACTCTTTGAGGTCCTTTGTGTTGGTTGAATAGATGAATCTGAGATTGTGTGATGCATATCGTATAATCATACCCACGGATACTTGAGGTGACATTGGAGTATCTAGGTGACATTAGGGTTTTGGTTGATTTGTGTCTTAAGGTGTTATTCTAGTATGAACTCTAAGGCTGTTTGTGACACTTATAGGAATAGCCCAACGGATTGATTGGAAAGAATAACTTTGAGGTGGTTTCGTACCCTACCATAATCTCTTCGTTCGTTCTCCGCTATTAGTGACTTTGGAGTGACTCTTTGTTGCATGTTGAGGGATAGGTATGTGATCCAATTATGTTAGTATTGTTGAGGGAACTTACACTAGTGAAAGTATGAACCCTAGGCCTTATTTCCACGCATTGCAATACCGTTTACGCTCACTTTTACCGTTAGTTACCTTGCTGTTTTTATAATTTCAGATTACAAATACCTTTATCTACCATCCATATTGCACTTGTATCACCATCTCTTCGCCGAACTAGTGCACCTATACAATTTACCATTGTATTGGGTGTGTTGGGGACACAAGATACTCTTTGTTATTTGGTTGCAGGGTTGCTTGAGAGAGACCATCTACATCCTACGCCTCCTACGGATTGATAAACCTTAGGTAATCCACTTGAGGGAAATTTTCTACTGTCCTACAAACCTCTGCACTTGGAGGCCCAACAACGTCTACAAGAAGAAGGTTGCGTAGTAGACATCAAGCTCTTTTCTGGCACCGTTGCCGGGGAGGTTAGCGCTTGAAGGTATATCTTTAGATCTTGCAATCGAGTCTTTTGGTTTCTTGTTTCATCACTAGTTTAGTTTATAAAAGAAAATTACAAAAAAAAGAATGGAATTAAGTTTGTCTCATACGCTTCACCTTTTTAATATCTTTCATAAGTATGATGGAAAGGAAAATTATGGTCAAGTGCTAGAAGAAGAAATCTATAAAATGTTTGGCACTAAATATGTGAATGATGAGCATGATTGCAATATTGTTAGTACGAATTCTTTGAATATCCATGATACTAATGATGATTGCACTAGTTATGATGAAAATGCCTCCTATAAACATGTCAATTTTTGTGGAGTAGACTGGGTTTGCAAGTACACACCTAATAGGGAAGATAGATATTGCAAGAGGCATAAGTACTTAGAAACCAAATTGTTGCAAGAAGAGCTAGATGAATGTGCTGAAAATTTATCTTTTCTTAGCCCTACTTGTGAACTTTGCAATGAATGTGATCATTTTAGTACCCAATGCAAATTGTTTCATGAGCGTATCGTGTCCAAAAATTGTGATGACTTGATTTCCCTTGCACATCATAATGAACTTAGTTTGCTCTTGGGTTATAAAGAAATTAAACATAGAACTAAGGATATTCCAAAATTTGCCCTTGATAAAGTTCTTCATTTTGATCTAGAGGAAATTTATATGTATTGCTCGGTGAATTGCATTGAAAATCCTTATATTGCCAATTACATAAAGAAAAGAAAACAAATAGAAGATGAAGAGAATGCTAACGTAAGGGAAGAGACTTCCCAATATTCTCCTATTATTTCTTATGATGAATCAGGTAACGAAGAGGAGCCCTCTATTCAACCAATCTCATTAATAAGGAGATCCAAAAAGAGGATTGAACCCACACATGATGTGGTGAAGAAGAAGAAAATAAAAAGGAAGAGAGGTAAAAAGGTATCTCTCTCAAATAGTGCTGCTCCTATTGCTATAGTGCCTCATGAAAATATAATTGTGGAAGATAATGATACTTCTTATGATCTTGAAAATCTTTTTGGCAGTTGCTTGGAAGAATATGATAATTGCTATACAATTGGTGCTATCCATACTATTAATTATGAGAGTGATTATGCTTATGATATGAAAAGGCCCAAGCTTGGGGATGCTATGTTTGATGAAGATGATGTTTTTGAGAATGTATTTTCTGCAATTAATGTTTGTCCCAAGCTTGGGGAAGCTATAATTAATGAAGATGATATTTTTAGTCTCCCAAGTTTTGATATGCAAATTTATAATGATGATAGCATGCCTCCTACTTATGATAATTATTGTGATTATACATATGCTATAAAAAGTAGTGATTATATTTATAAAACTTGTCATGATTATGATTACCCCTTCTCTGAACATTACTCTTTTAATGTGGAAACAATTTGTAGTATCTAAGTCTCTTATGATACTTCCACTATCCCGAATGAGAAGAATTTTGCTTATATGGAGAGTAATAAAATTTCTATGCTTGTAGATCATGAAAAGAATGCTTTAGGTGATGGTTATATTGTTGAATTCATTCATGATGCTAATGAAAATTATTATGAGGGAGGAACATATGTTTGTAGGAATTGCAATAATATCAAGTTTCCTCTCTATGTGCTTAAAGCTTTGAAGTTATGCTTGTTTACCCTCCTATGCTAGTTGATTATTGTTCCCACAAGTAGTTTGCTCAAAAAATCCCTATGCATAGGAAGTGGGTTAGACTTAAATGTGCTAGTCATATTCTTCATGATGCTCTCTTTATGTTTCAATTCTTATCCTTTCTGTGAGCATCATTGAAATTATCATGCCTAGCTAGGGGCGTTAAACGATAGCGCTTGTTGGGAGGCAACCCAACTTTATTTTTATTCCTTGATTTTTGTTCATGTTTAGTAATAAATAATTCATCTAGCCTCTGTTTAGATGTGGTTTTATGCTTTTAATTAGTGTTTGTGCCAAGTAGAACCTTTGGGAAGACTTGGGGAAAGTCTTGTTGATCATGCTGTAAAAAACAGAAACTTTAGCGGTCACGAGAATTGCTGCCATTTTTATTTGGAGAGTTCTATTTAGTTAATTCTTTTTTCAGATGATTAATAGATGAATTACGCAGGTCCATAAATTTATTTGGGAATTTTATGAATTCCATAAGTATACGTTTGATCCAGATTACTACAGACTGTTCTGTTTTTGACAGATTCTGTTTTTCATGTGTTGTTTACTTATTTTGATGAATCCATGGCTAGTAAAATAGTTTATAAACCATAGATAAGTTGAAATACAGTAGTTATAACACCAATATAAATAAAGAATGAGTTCATTACAGTACCTTGAAGTGGTGATTTATTTTCTTATACTAACGGAGCTTACGAGTTTTCTGTTAAGTTTTGTGTTGTGAAGTTCTCAAGTTTTGGGTAAGGATTCGATGGACTATGTAATAAGGAGTGGAAAGAGCCTAATATTGGGTATTCCCAAGGCACCCCAAGGTAATATTCAAGGATAACCAAGATCCTAAGCTTGGGGATGCCCCGTAAGGCATCCCCTCTTTCGTCTTCGTTCATCGGTAACTTTACTTGGAGCTATATTTTTATTCGCCACATGATATGTGTTTTGCTTGGAGCATCAATTTATTTTGTTAGGATTTGCTTGATTTTATTTAGAACAATGTTTTGCATCTTATTTCAATAAAAGTGGCATTGATAGTCTTTACTATGCCTATGTTACAAGTCTTCATGTTGCTGTTTGAAAACAGAAAGTTTACCGCTGTTGCAATAATTCCCTAGAAAATTCAGAATGTGATAAAATGTTGAAAACTTTTGCATATTAAGATCTGATAAATTTACTACAGTGAGAATTTTATTTCATAATTTTTGGAGCTAGGGAAGTATGGATGTTGCAGCATTCTTTACAGACTATCCTGTTTAGGCAGATTGCTGTTATGTTTGCATTGTTTGCATATGTTTGCTTATTTAATGATTCTATTTGAGGATAGGACTATTAAATATGCAGAGGCATTTAGTATGAAATGTTGAATAATAATTTTAGTGATTTGCTACAGTAGAGTATGATAAGGCTTTTGCAATGGTTTATACTAACATATCTCACGAGTCCTTGTTGAGTTTTGTGTGGATGAAGCTTTTGAGATTTAGGGAGACCGTGATATGAGAGGAATTAAGGAGACACAAAAGCTCAAGCTTGGGGATGACCAAGGCATCCCAAGATAATATTTCAAGAAGTCTCAAGCATCTAAGCTTGGGGATGCCCCGGTTGGCATCCCACCTTTCTTCTTCAACAATTATCGGTTAGTTTCGGTTGATCCTAAGTTTTTGCTTCTTCACATGATGTTTGCCATTATTAGAATTTCATTTTATTTTTCTTTGCTTGCTGTTTGAATAGAATACCAAGATCTGAAATTATTAAATGAGATAGAGTCTTCGCATAGTTGCATAATTATTTGACTACTCATTGATCTTCACTTACATCTTTCGGAGTAGTGTGTCATTTGCTCTAGTGCTTCACTTATATCTTTTAGAGCATGGTGGTAGTTTTATTTTGAAGAAATAAATGAACTCTCATGCTTCACTTAGATTATTTTGAGAGTCTTAAATAGCATGGTAATTTGCTTAAAATCCTAATATGCTAGGTATTCAAGAATAATAAAATTCTCTTATGAGTGTGTTGAATACTATGAGAAGTTTAATACTTGATAATTGTTTTGAGATATGGAGATGGTGATATTAGAGTCATGCTAGTTGAGTAGTTGTGAATTTGAGAAATACTTTTGTTGAAGTTTGTGATTCCCGTAGCATGCACGTATGGTGAACCGTTATGTGATGAAGTCGGAGCATGATTTATTTATTGATTGCCTTCCTTATGAGTGGCTGTCGGGGACGAGCGATGGTCTTTTCCTACCAATCTATCCCCCTAGGAGCATGCGCGTAGTACTTTGTTTCGATAACTAATAGATTTTTGCATTTTGCAATAAGTATGTGAGTTCTTTATGACTAATGTTGAGTCCATGGATTATACGCACTCTCACCCTTCCACCATTGCTAGCCTCTCTAGTACCGCAACTTTCGCCGGTACCATAAACCCACCATACACCTTCTCAAAACAGCCACCATACCTACCTATTATGGCATTTCCATAGCCATTCCGAGATATATTGCCATGCAACTTTCCACCGTTCTGTTTATTATGACACGCTTCATCATTGTCATATTGCTTAGAATGATCATGTAGTTGACATTGTATTTGTGGCAAGGCCACCGTTCATAATTCATTCATACATGTCACTCATGCATCACTGCACATCCCGGTACACCGCCGGAGGCATTCATATAGAGTCATATCTTGTTCTAAGTATCGAGTTGTAATTCTTGAGTTGTAAGAAAAATAAAAGTGTGATGATCATCGTTATTAGAGCATTGTCCCAGTGAGGAAAGGATGATGGAGACTATGATTCCCCCACAAGTCGGGATGAGACTCCGGACGAAAAAAAGAGGCCAAAGAAGCCCAAATAAAAAAAAGAGGCCATAAAAAAGGAAAAGGCCCAAATAAAAAATAAAAATAAATGAGAGAAAAAGAGAGAAGGGGCAATGCTACTATCCTTTTACCACACTTGTGCTTCAAAGTAGCACCATGATCTTCATGATAGAGACTCTCCTATGTTGTCACTTTCATATACTAGTGGGAATCTTTCATTATAGAACTTGGCTTGTATATTCCAATGATGGTCTTCCTCAAAATGCCCTAGGTCTTCGTGAGAAAGCGAGTTGGATGCACACCCACTAGTTTATTTTGTTGAGCTTTCATACACTTATAGCTCTAGTGCATCCGTTGCATGGCAATCCCTACTCACTCACATTGATATCTATTGATGGGCATCTCCATAGCCCGTTGATACGCCTAGTTGATGTGAGACTATCTTCTCCCTTTTTGTCTTCTCCACAACCACCATTCTATTCCACCTATAGTGCTATGTCCATGGCTCACGCTCATATATTGCGTGAAGATTGAAAAAGTTTGAGAACATCAAAAGTATGAAACAATTGCTTGGCTTGTCATCGGGGTTGTGCATGATTTAAATACTTTGTGTGGTGAAGATAGAGCATAGCCAGACTATATGATTTTGTAGGGATAGCTTTCTTTCGCCATGATATTTTGAGAAGACATAATTGCTTTATTAGTATGCTTGAAGTATTATTATTTTTATGTCAATATGAACTTTTGTGTTGAATCTTTCGGATCTGAATATTCATATCACAAGTAAGAAGAATTACATTGAAATTATGCCAACTAGCATTCCACATCAAAAATTATCTTTTTATCATTTACCTACTCAAGGATGAGCAGGAATTAAGCTTGGGGATGCTTGATACGTCTCCAACGTATCTATAATTCTTGATTGCTCCATGCTATATTATCTACTGTTTTGGGCAATATTGGGCTTTATTTTACACTTTTATATTATTTTTGGGACTAACCTATTAACCGGAGGCCCAGCCCAGATTTGCTGTTTTATGCCTATTTCAGTGTTTCGAAGAAAAGGAATATCAAACGAAGTCGAAACGGAACGAAATCAACTGGAGAAGTTATTTTTGGAAGGAAACCTACCGGATAGACTTGGACCCTACGTCAGAAGATGAAGGAGGTGCTCACGAGGGTAGGGTGCCCCCACCCCCCTGGGGATCGCCCCCTGCCTCGTGCCCCCCCCCTTCGGTCCACTGACGTACCCCTTGTACCCATATATACCTACGTATCGTAAAACTTCCAGAACTGAGAATAGATCGGGAGTTCCGCCGCCAGAAGCCTTCGTAGCCACCGAAAACCAATCTAGACCTGTTCCGGCACCCTGCCGGAGGGGGCAATCCTTCTCCTGCGGGCATCTTCATCATCCCGATGCTCTCCATGACGAGGAGGGAGTAGTTCTCCCTCAGGGCTGAGGGTATGTACCAGTAGCTATGTGTTTGATCTCTCTCTCTTGTGTTCTTGATTTGGCATGATCTTGATGTATCGTGAGCTTTGCTATTATAGTTGGATCTTATGTTTCTCCTCCCCCTCTTCTCTCTTGTAATGAATTGAGTTTACCCCTTGAAGTAATCTTATCGGATTGAGTCTTTAAAGATTTGAGAACACTTGATGTATGTCTTGCCGTGCGTATCTGTGGTGACAATGGGATATCACGTGATTCACTTGATGTATGTTTTGGTGATCAACTTGCGGGTTCCGCCCATGAACCTATGCATAGGGGTTGGCACACATTTTTTTCGTGATTCTCCGGTAGAACTTTGGGGCACTCTTTGAGGTCCTTTGTGTTGGTTGAATAGATGAATCTGAGATTGTGTGATGCATATTGTATAATCATACCCACGGATACTTGAGGTGACATTGGAGTATCTAGGTGACATTAGGGTTTTGGTTGATTTGTGTCTTAAGGTGTTATTCTAGTACGAACTCTAGGGCTGTTTGTGACACTTATAGGAATAGCCCAACGGATTGATTGGAAAGAATAACTTTGAGGTGGTTTCGTACCCTACCATAATCTCTTCGTTCATTCTCCGCTATTAGTGACTTTGGAGTGACTCTTTGTTGCATGTTGAGGGATAGTTATGTGATCCAATTATGTTAGTATTGTTGAGGGAACTTACACTAGTGAAAGTATGAACCCTAGGCCTTATTTCCACGCATTGCAATACCGTTTACGCTCACTTTTACCATTAGTTACCTTGCTGTTTTTATAATTTCAGATTACAAATACCTTTATCTACCATCCATATTGCACTTGTATCACCATCTCTTCGCCGAACTAGTGCACCTATACAATTTACCATTGTATTGGGTGTGTTGGGGACACAAGAGACTCTTTGTTATTTTGTTGCAGGGTTGCTTGAGAGAGATCATCTTCATCCTACGCCTCCTACGGATTGATCAACCTTAGGTCATACACTTGAGGGAAATTTGCTACTATCCTACAAACCTCTGCACTTGGAGGCCCAACAATGTCTACAAGAAAAAGGTTGTGTAGTAGACATCACTGCTCAACCTCCCCGGATCCAGGGTGGCATCTTGGGAGGAGTTGCGCGGACTCTTCGCCGCACGCTACGTGGCGCCAGCGCACCACGTGGTTGCGTTCCTCCTCGGCGGCTCGCGAGCACCACCCTCGGATCGTCACGTCAAGTCATTCTTTCGCCAGGTCGGCGCTGCTGCCAAGCGCCCCGGGGCTCCGTAGGGCTGGGCCGCGCGCGAGGCTGACCTCACCTTCGACTCAGGGGATCATCCTGCCTCCACCATCGGCTCGGGTCTGCTCCCAATGCTTTGCACGCCCACCATCCGCCACGTGTCCATCACCAAGACGCTCATCGATGGAGACGCTAGCCTCAACATGCTCTCCGTTGAGGCCTTCAGCCTTCTTCACGTACCGCTCGAGCGGCTCCACCCTAGCAAGCCTTTCTCAGGGGTTGGCGGAGGCTCCGCCCGCTCCCTGGGGCAAATCCGCCTCCCCGTGACCTTTGGCACACGCGACAACTACCGCACCGAGCTCATCGACTTTGACATCGGCCTCCCATACAATGCCATCCTCGGTTACCCAGCTCTAGCCCAGTTCATGGCAGCAACCCATCCGGCTTACAACCTCATGAAGATGCCAGGGAGCGAGGGTGTCCTCACCATCAAGGGGGACACCAAGGAAGCCTTGATGACGCTCAAGCTCGCCCTCAAGACCGCCGCAATAGCGCAGCCCTCCGACTCGGATACCTCCAAGGCCAAGGGAACCGCACCAACCAAGAAGTAGTTTTTCACTCGGGACAAGGTAGAAACCAAGCGAGTGCCAGTCGAGGAGGACGGGTCCTCAGGGGCAACCTTTACCATAGGCGCCAACCTCGAGCCTAGTCAGGAAGAGGCGTTGGTGAAGTTCGCGCAAACAAGGAAGTGTTCGCTTGGGAGCCAGATCAGCTGGTGGGGGTCCCAAGAGAGGTGATAGAGCACCACCTGAAGGTGTGCCCCAACGTACACCCCGTGAAGAAATGATGAGCCCAGATTCTGACAGATGGCTTGAGGCCATGAAATCTGAGATAGGATCCATGTATGAGAACAAAGTATATGGACTTTGGTGGACTTGCCCGATGATCGGCAAGCCATAGAGAATAAGTGGATCTTGAAGAAGAAGAATGATGTTGATGGTAATGTTACTGTCTACAAAGCTCGACTTGTCACAAAAGGTTTTTGACAAGTTCAAGGGGTTGACTACGATGAGACTTTCTCACCCATGGTGATGCTTAAGTCCGTCTGAATCATGTTAGCAATTGCCGCATTTTATGATTATGAAATCTGGCAAATGGACGTCAAATTGCATTCCTTAATGGAGTTCTTAAAGAAGAGTTGTATATGATGCAACCAGAAGGTTTTGTCGATCCTAAAGGTGCTAACAAAGTGTGCAAGCTGCAGCGATCCATCTATGGACTGGTGCAAGCATCTCGGAGGTGGAATATACGCTTTGATGAGGTGAACAAAGCATATGGTTACAGACTTTCGGTGAAGCCTTTATTTACAAGAACGTGAGTGGGAGCTCTGTAGCATTTCTAATATTATCTAAAGATGACATATTTTTGATTGGAAATATGTAGAATTTTTGGATAGCATAAAAGGATACTTGAATAAGAGTTTTTCAATGAAAGACCTTGGTGAAGTTGCTTATATATTGGGCATCAAGATCTATAGAGATAGATCAAGACGCTTAATAGGACTTTCACAAAGCACATACCTTGACAAAGTTTTGAAGATGTTCAAAATGGATCAGTCAAAGAAAGGGTTCTTTCCTGTGTTGCAAGGTGTGAAGTTGAGTCAGACTCAAAGCCCGACCACTGCAGAAGATAGAGAGAAAATGAAAGTCATTCCCTATGCCTCAGCCATAGGTTCTATCATGTATGCTATGTTGTGTACCAGACCTGATGTGCGCCTTGCCATAAGTCTGGAAGGGAGGTACCAAAGTAATCCATGTCGGCATTCTGGGAACGGGGATCCCCAGACTTGCCTGCCTGCGGCCCACGGCGTAGCTCTGCGAGCATGCCCGTACGGCCCATCTTCACCAACAAGCTTTCAAGACCCTCGCGAGGGGCCAGGCCTCGCGAGACGGACGACACAAGACCTCCTCAGGAGCGGCCCCACCAGGATGGCTCGTGAGGGGTGGAGAGTTAAAGGCAAGGCAAACCTCGCAAGGTTCCTATGACGTGAGACATGACGATCGAGATCAGGTGGGCGTCAGGCGGGCGCCAGCGCACATAGTGTCCTTGTTTCCTCTTTGGTGCCAAGGGAGCAAGCGCAGGTGCGGAGTACCAAGGCATCAAGAAAAGGTTTCCATATCAGTGCAACGAGACCAAGACCAGCAGGGCGGCAAGATGGAGGTCACTATGGAGTCCAAGACAGCGTCACCACCAGAGCCTTTTGCAGGCGAAGACTGCTTTTGTCAGGATAAGTTGTACTAGCTGTACCCTTTCAAATTGGTCATTGTTGGCTCCCTTCCCGCTCAATATTTGGGGAGAGGACTAGGGCCTCTATAAAGAGGACTAGCCACTACCATAGCTAGGGGGATCCGACGGATCAAGAGAGACTAGAACTACCACAAGTTCACCGAGCACAAGAACACCTCTCCTGAGGAGGCTGTTCTTCCCCTTGTACTGTTCATCCTCAGCCCAAGAGGCAATCCACCACCACCACACTGGAGTAGGGTATTACACGACAACGGTGGCCCGAACCTTTATAAATCTTTTGTCCTTTGTGTTGCGAGTTCGTCGAGTTAGTTCCTGAGATCTTAGCGAGGCTAGGACGTGGATCGGTAGGGGGAGATCTTCGCACGCACCCCAGTGTTCGAACCTTAAGGGTTTTGCCAGAACCTGTGATCTGACATTTGGCGCGCCAGGTAAGGGGTGCGCCGGAGTTTTCCTTCCGTCGATCTGCGCTTTGCCACCACCTCGCTTTGCCCTCATTGCAGCCGTCTCGCTCCCTGCTCCGATGACCGGTGCCGACGGCGGGGCTAGGGGCTCCTATCCTTGGCCCCCGCCCTGCGGCAGGTGCAGTGGCCGCCCAAGTTCAAGCTGGAGATGCCGCCGCACTACAATGGTGCGTCGGACCCGACGGCTTTCCTGCTGGCATATGATGAGGTCGTCCTTATGGCCGGGGGCGACAACAAGGTCATGGCCAATTGGCTTCACATGGCTCTCACTGGCGCACCGTGCGCCTGGCTGCTCAACCTCCCCGGATCCGCGGTGGCATCTTGGGAGGAGTTGTGCGGACTCTTCGTCGCACGCTACGTGGCACCGGCGCACCACGTGGTTGTGGCCCTCCTCGGATCATCATGTCAAGTCATTCTTTCGCCAGGTTGACGCTGCTTCCAAGCGCCCCGGACCTCCGCCGGGCTGGGCCGCGCCCGAGGCCGACCTCACCTTCGACTCAGGGGATCATCCCGCCTCCACCATCGGCTCGGGTGCGCTCCCAATGCTTTGCACGCCCACCATCTGCCACGTGTCCATCACCAAGATGCTCATCAATGGCGGTGCCGGCCTCAACATGCTCTCCGTCGAGGCCTTCAGCCTTCTTCACGTACCGCTTGAGCGGCTCCACCCTAGCAAGCCTTTATGAGGGGTTGACGGAGGCTCCGCCCGCTCCCTGGGGCAAATCCGCCTCCCCGTGACCTTTGGCAGACGCGACAACTACCGCACCGAGCTCATCGACTTTGACATCACCCACATCGGCCTCCCATACAACGCCATCCTCGGGTACCCAGCTCTAGCCCAGTTCATGGTAACAACCCATCCGGCCTACAACCTCATGAAGATGCCGGGGAGCGAGGGTGTCCTCACCATCAAGGGGGACTCCAAGGAAGCCTTGATGACACTCAAGCTCGCCCTCAAGACCGCCGCAATAGCGCAGCCCTCCGACTCGGATACCTCCAAGGCCAAGGGAACCGCACCAACCAAGAAGAAGCAGTTTTTCACTTAGGACAAGGTAGAAACCAAGAGAGTGCCAGTCAAGGAGGACGGGTCCTCAGGGGCAACCTTTACCATAGGCGCCAACCTCGAGCCTAGTCAGGAAGAAGCGTTGGTGAAGTTCTTGCGCGCAAACAAGGAGGTGTTCGCTTGGGAGCCCGATCAGCTGGTGGGGGTCCCAAGAGAGGTGATAGAGCACCACCTGAAGGTGTTCCCCAACGTACACCCCGTGAAACAGAAGGCGAGGCGGCATTCCACGGAGAAGCAAGCTTTCATCATCCAAGAAACCCGCAAGCTGGAGGTTGCGACTGTCATTCGCGAGGTTCGGTACCCCGAGTGGCTGGCAAACCCCGTCGTTGTCCCCAAGAAAGGTAGGAAGGAGTGGATGTGCATCGACTTCACCAACCTCAACAAGGCCTGCCCCCAAGATCCGTTCCCGCTTCCACGCATCGACCAGATCGTCGACTCCACTGCCGAGTGCGACTTGTTGTGCTTCCTGGATGAGTTCTCAGGATATCACCAGATCAAGATGGCGGTAGAAGATGTGGAGCAAATGGCCTTCCTAACCCCGTGTGGGGTGTACTACTACACTTGCATGCCTTTCGGACTGCGCAACGCAGGCGCAATCTTCCAGCGGCTCATGCACATCGCCCTGGGTCGGCAACTCGGGAGGAACGCTGAATCCTACGTCGACGACATCATGGTGAAGTCTCGGGAGGCGAGGACCTTGATCCAAGACATGGAGGAGACCTTTGAAAGCCTCCACCAGGTGGAGTTGCGGCTCAACCCGGAGAAGTGTGTGTTTGGCATCCCTTCCGGCAAGCTGCTGGGCTTCCTTGTGTCCCACAGGGGGATCGAGGGCAACCCGGAGAAGGTCAAGGCCATTGAAGACATGAGTCCACCGCAAACCCTCAGGGAAATGCAGAAGCTTGCTGGATGGGTGACTGCATTGGGACGCTTTATTTCCAAGCTGGGAGAGTGTGCCCTACCCTTCTTCAAGCTGATGAAGAAGAAGGACCCATTCGAGTGGACCACGAAGGCCGACCAAGCATTTCAAGACCTCAAGAGATACCTGACTAGCCCCCTGGTGATGGTCGCGCCGCGACCTCTCAAGCCCCTAGTGCTCTATCTTGCCACCACTCCCTACTCTGCCAGCGCGGCTTTAGTGACAGTTCGGGAAGAACACCAAGCCAAGGGCGCATCGCGCCGAGCTACACCTCCAGCAGAGACGACGCAAGACCCGGAGGGCGCCACAAGGGTGGCCGCAGCAATAGCAGAAGAGCAAGCTCAGCAGGACGACGCTCCCGAGCCCGCAAAGGCCTCGACAAGCGATCGAGTGCTGGGGGCTCCACCACCTCAGGAGGCACCCCAACTCCCGGAAGACGCAAGCCTCATCAACACGCCTACCCTCGTCGAGCACCCGGTATACTTCGTCAGCACAGTGTTACGGGACACAAGAGCACGGTACCCCATGCCTCAGAAGCTCCTGCTCGCGCTCCTGGTGGCCTCACGAAAGCCGCAGCACTACTTTCAAGGCCACCCCATCAAGGTCGTCTCGGCCTACCCACTAGAGAGGGTGCTCAGGAGCCCCAACTCTGCTGGAAGGGTCGCTGAGTGGAACATCGAGTTGCAATAATTCCAGTTGGAGTTCAGCACTACCAGGGTCATCAAGGGAGCCGCACTCGCTGATTTCGTGGCAGAATGGACAGACGCCCCGGTGCTAGAAGTAGGTGAAGATCAGTCCCTCTCACCGGGAAGTGAGGCGCCTGACGGCTGGGTCATGTATTTCGATGGTGCCTTCACACACCAGGGTGTGGGGGCTGGAGCGGTGCTCATCTCACCCACTCAGGATAACCTCTACTACGCCGTGCAGCTCTGCTTCTAGCAGGGCGATAAGGTCTCCAACAACATCGCAGAATACGAAGGCCTCATAGCTGGCCTGAAAGCTACGGCGGCTCTCGGGGTGAAGCGCCTCACTGTTAGGTGTGAGTCGCAGCTCCTCGTCAACTTTTCCAACAAGGTGTACGAGCCAAAGGACGAGCACATGGAAGCATACCTCGCGGAGGTGCACAAGATGGAGAAGCAATTCCTGGGCCTGGAGTTGCAGCACGTGCCCCGTTACACCAACAAGGAATCTGACGACATCGCCAGAAGAGCATCCAAGCGACAACCCCAAGAGCCTGCCGTCTTCGAGGAGCGGCTCTTCAAGCCATCAGCAACACCACCACTTTCAAGAACAGCTCAGCCTCGGGAAGAACTCCCGCAGCCGCCTGCCACAAGAGCCCCGGCCTGTGGCCCGACCTCGGGAGCACACCTACTCTTGGCGCTCGAGCCCCAGGAGGGATGCTGGACCAAGGAATTCAAGGAATACCTAACGCAAGGGACGTTGCCGGAGAAGGAGGAGGACGCGGAGCGCGTGGCCCGACAGGCCAAAGCATACTGCATCTAGGACAGTGAGTTATACAGGAAGCGGCCAAGTGACGTTTCACTGTGTTGTATCTCCAGGGAACAGGGGAAAGAGCTGATAGCCGACATACACGGCGGGGACTGCGGGCACCATTCGTCGTCGCGAACCCTCGTCGGCAAGGCATTCCGCAGTGGATTCTACTGGCCTACGACGCTAAATGACGCGGCTGAGCTGGTGAAGTCTTGCGAGGCCTATCAATTCCACGCCAAGAAGATCCATCAGCCAGCTCAGGGCCTCCAGACCATTCCACTCTCGTGGCCGTTCGCAGTGTGGGAGCTAGATATCCTAGGCCCATTCCCTCAGGCGCCTGGGGGCTATCGATACCTCTATGTCGCCATCAACAAGTTCACTAAGTGGGCGGAGGTTGAAGCCGTCTGCACCATCCCAGTTGGCTCTGCGGTCAAGTTCATCAAGGGCCTCGTGAGCCGTTTTGGGGTCCCCAACCGCATCATCACCAACAATGGCTCGCAGTTCACTAGTAATCCCTTCAAGTCATATTGTGCTAACCTTGGAACGCAGATCTGCTACGCTTCGGTAGCGCACCCCAGGAGAAATGCCAGGCCGAACGTGCCAACACGGAGGTCCTGAGAGGCCTCAAGACCAGGACCTTCAAGAAGGAGCTCGAGGCCTGGGCAGGGGCTGGCACGATGAGCTCCAGTCCGTGTTGTGGTCCATCCGCACCACCGCCACCAAGCCGACGGGCGAGACCCCGTTCTTCCTCATCTACGGAGCAGAAGCAGTCCTCCCTCACGAGGTCAGACATCGCTCCGCACGGGTCCTGGCGTTTGATGAAACGCAACAGGACGCTAGGCGGGGGATGGACCTCATGCTGGGGGAGGAACGTCGCCGCGAAGCTGCACTACAGGCAGCAAGATACAAGAAGGCGCTGCGGTGGTACCACTATCGCAACATCCGCTCCAGGATGCTCGAGGTGGGTGACCTCGTCCTGAGGTAGGTCCTCTCCAGGGAAGGACTGCATAAGCTCTCACCCATGTGGGATGGCCCATTCAAGGTCGTCCATGTCTCCATGCCTGGCGCCGCGCGCCTGGAGATACAGGACGGGGTACCCATCCAGAACGCCTGGAACATTCAGCACCTCTGGAATTTCTACCACTGAAGAAAGGCCCAGTGCCTGTGAAGAAGTCCCGGCGCCTATGAAGAAAGGCCCAGCGCCTGTGAAGAAGGCCCAGCGCCTGTGAAGATCGCCTCCCGTGACACTCTCACGTAATAACGAGTGGGGCTGTACACGCCCCGGAGTCTTAGGAGTGCCGCCCTTGGGCCTCGGGGGCTCCCTCCCACATCTTAGTGGCAGCACTTAGCTCCGCGCTGGTGAGAACACGTCGAAGACTAGACTAGGTGCCAGACGCGGTTTTTCATTTGCTTTCCGAAGTTGGCTCGCCCCTCTTTAATTGAAATTTTCTTTCTGGTATCTCTTGTTGGTCTCGCCTTTTCGCTTTCTGCCCCTATTTCTGCCTTCATTTCATTGGTCGGCATGTACTCTCTCGTCGTTCCTCGCGAGGGGGGCGAACAGGTACCTTCGTGAGCTTCCTTCTTCAGTTTTTCGTGAGGTACCCTCGTTCAAGCCCGCAAGCTGGCGCACCTCTCTCTCGATTCGTGCCCCTCGGGTACCGCGATACGAAGCGCTAGGTCAAGGCCAGCGGCGCATGTGACCAAGACTCAAGTGAATGATAAACCTCTTGATGAATTTTTTGCAGCTCCTAAGCGCCTACCAGGCCAACGAGGCCTCGGCAGGCACCGGGAAGAAAGAGCCTCATGAGAAGGAGGCTACCTCGAGAAAGTCAAGCTAAGTGATCCCTACATAAAACGACGATGTTGTGACACAGCACAGGAACGACAAACACAACATAATGATTGAGATCATAGTTCGATACACGCCACTCCGGGGCCCATTCTGGTTTATTTCTGATGCAGGAAGGAAAGGAAGAACAAAATAAAAGCGGTGCGTGCCCCTACAGCGATCCACGAGGGCGGGCTCTTGGCACCGCCACGAGCTCAACCAGACCCCTCCTCACGCTTCATGGAGACGCGGCGACGAGACGACTGTTGGGGAACGTAGTAATTTCAAAAAAATTCCTACGCACACGCAAGATCATGGTGATGCATAGCAATGAGAGGGGAGAGTGTCGTCCACGTACCCTCGTAGACCATTAAGCGGAAGCGTTATAACAACGCGGTTGATGTAGTCGTACGTCTTCACGATCGACCGATCCTCAGCACCGAACATACGGCACCTCGGCGTTCAGCACACGTTCAGCTCGGTGACGTCCCGCGAACTCACATTCCAGTAGAGCTCGACGGAGAGTTTCTCAGCACGACGGCGTGCTGACGATGTTGATGAAGCTATCGTCGCAGGGCTTCGCCTAAGCACCGCTATGATATAACCAAGGTGGATTATGGTGGAGGGGGGCACCGCACATGGCTAAGAGATCAATAGATCAATTTTTGTCTCTTTGGGGTGCCCCCCTACCCCGTATATAAAGGGGGGAGGAGGAGAGGGCCAGCCAAGGGAGAGGCGCGCCCAAGGGGGGGCAATCCTACTCCAAGTAGGTTTGCCCCCTCCCTTTCCTATTCCAAGAAGGAGAAGGGGGAAGGAGGAGGTGGAGAGAAGGAAGGAGAGGGGGGCCGCCGCCCTTCCCCTTGTCCAATTTGGATTGGGGCAAGGGGGGCCGCGCGCCACCTCCTGGCTTCCCTCTCTCTTCTCCACTAATGCCCATAAGGCCCAATAGCTTCCCAGGGGGGTTCCGGTAACCCCCGGTACTCCGGTATATGTCTGAAACCTCCCGGAACCCTTCCGGTGTCCGAACATAGTCATCCAATATACCGATCTTTACGGCTCGACCATTTCGAGACTCCTCATCATGTCCGTGATCATATCCGGGACTTCGAACTACCTTCGGTACATCAAAACACAAAAACTCATAATACCGATTGTCACAGAACTTTAAGCGTGCGGACCCTACGGGTTCGAGAACTATATAGACATGACCGAGACACGTCTCCGGTCAATAACCAATAGAGGAACTTGGATGCTCATATTGGTTCCTACATATTCTACGAAGATCTTTATCGGTCAAACCGCATAACAACATATGTTGTTCCCTTTGTCATCGGTATGTTACTTGCCCGAGATTCGATCGTCAGTATCTCAATACCTAGTTCAATCTCGTTACCAGCAAGTCTCTTTACTCATTTCATAATGCATCATCCCGCAACTAACTCATTAGTTGCATTGCTTGCAAGGCTTATAGTGATGTGCATTACCGAGAGGGCCCAGAGATACCTCTTCGACAGTCAGAGTGACAAATCCTACTCTTGATCTATGCCAACTCCACGAACACCATCGAAGACACATGTAGAGCACCTTTATAATCACCCAGTTACGTTGTGACGTTTTGTAGCACACAAAGTGTTCCTCCGGTATTCGGGAGATGCACAATCTCATAGTCATAGGAACATGTATAAGTCATGAAGAAAGCAATAGCAGTAAACTTAAACGATCAAGTGCTAAGCTAACGAAATGGGTCAAGTCAATCACATCATTCTCTAATGATGTGATCCCGTTCATCAAATGACAACTCTCTTCCATGGCTAGGAAACTAAACCATCTTTGATTAACGAGCTAGTCAAGTAGAGGCATACTAGTGACACTATGTTTGTCTATGTATTCACACATGTACTAAGTTTCTGGTTAATACAATTCTAGCATGAATAATAAACATTTATCATGATATAAGGAAATAAATAATAACTTTATTATTGCCTCTAGGGCATATTTCCTCCAGTCTCCCACTTACACTAGAGTCAATAATCTAGTCCACATCTTTATGTGATTAGTTCACATCTCCATGTGACTAATACCCAATGGGTTTACTAGAGTCAATAATCTAGTTCACATCGCTGTGTGATTCATACCCAAAGAGTGATCATGTTTTTCTTGTGAGAGAAGTTTAGTCTACGGGTCTGCAACATTCAGATCTGTATGTATTTCACAAATTTCTATGTCTACAATGCTCTGCACGGAGCTACTCTAGCTAATTGTTCCCACTTTCAATATGTATCCAGATCGGGACTTAGAGTCATCTAGATCGATGTAAAAAGTTTGCATCGACGTAACTCTTTACGACGAACTCTTTTATCACCTCCATAACCGAGAAATATTTCCTTAGTCCTCTAAGGATAATTTTGACCGCTGTTTAGTGATCTACTCCTAGATCACTATTGTACCCTCTTGCCAAACTTATGGTGAGGTACACAATAGGTCTGGTACACAGCATGACATACTTTATAGAACCAATGACTGAGGCATAGGGAATGACTTTTCATTCTCTTTCTATTTTCTGTCGTGGTCGGGTTTTGAGTCTTTACTCAACTTCACACCTTGCAACACAGGCAAGAACTCCTTCTTTGACTGTTCCATTTTGAACTACTTCAAAATCTTGTCAAGGTATGTATTCATTGAAAATATATCAAGTGTCTTGATCTATCTCTATAGATCTTGATGCTCAATATGTAAGTAGCTTCACCAAGGTCTTTCTTTGAAAAACTCCTTTCAAACACTCCTTTATGCTTTCTAGAAAATTCTACATTATTTCCGATCAACAATATGTCATTCGCATATACTTATCAGAAATGTTGTACTGCTCACACTCACTTTCTTGTAAATACAGGCTTCTCTGCAAGTCTGTATAAAACCATATGCTTTGATCACTTTATCAAAGCATATATTCCAACTCCGAGATGCTTGCACCAGTCCATAAATGGATCGCTGGAGCTTGCACACTTTGTTAGCACCTTTTAGATCTACAAAACCTTCTGGTTGCATCATATACAACTTTTCTTTTAGATATCCATGAAGGAATACAGTTTTGGCATCCATTTGCCAGATTTCATAAAATGCGGCAACTGCTAACATGATTCGGACAGACTTTTAAGCATCGATACGAGTGACAAAATTTCATCGCAGTCAACACCTTGAATTTGTCGAAAACATTTTGCGACAATTCGAGCTTTGTAGATAGTAACACTACTATCAGTGTCCATCTTCCTCTTGAAGATCCATTTATTCTTAATGACTCACCGATCATCGGGCAAGTCAATCAAAGTCCATACTTTGTTCTTATACATGGATCCCATCTCAGATTTCATGGCCTCAAGCCATTTCATGGAATCTGGGCTCATCATCGCTTCCTCATAGTTCGTAGGTTCGTCATGGTCAAGTAACATGACATCCAGAATAGGATTACCATACCACTCTGGTGCGGATCTCACTCTAGCTGGCCTACGAGGTTTGGTAGTAACTTGATCTGAAGTTACATGATCATCATAATTAGCTTCCTCACTAATTGGTGTAGGAGTCGCAGGAACAGATTTCTGTGATGAACTACTTTCCAATTAGGGAACAGGTACAGTTACCTCATCAAGTTCCTATGAAGGTGTACCCAACTTTCTCTTTTGGGTATCCTATGAAGACACATTTCTCCGATTTGGGTTTGGGCTTATCAGGATGAAACTTTTTCACATAAGCATCGCAACCCCAAACTTTAAGAAACAACAACTTTGGTTTCTTGCCAATCCACAGTTCATATGGCATCATCTCAACGGATTTAGATGGTGCCCTATTTAACGTGAATGCAGCTGTCTGTAATGCATAACCCCAAACGGTAGTGGTAAATCGATAAGAGACATCATAGATTGCCCCATATCTAATAAAGTACGGTTACGATGTTCAGACACACCATTGCGTTGTGGTGTTCCAGGTGGCGTGAGTTGCAAAACTATTCTGCATTGTTTCGAATGAAGACCGAACTCGTAACTCAAATATTCTCCTCCATGATCAAATCATAGAAACATTATTTTCTTGTTACGATGATTTTCCACTTCACTTTGAAATTATTTGAACTTTTCAAATGTTTCAGATTTATGTTTCATCAAGAAGATATACCCATATCTTACCCAAATCATCTGTGAAGGTCAGAAAATAACGATACCTACCGTGAGCCTCAACACTCATCAAACTGCATACATCAGTATGTATTATTTCCAACAAGTCTGTTGCTCGCTCCATTGTTCCGGAGAACGGAGTCTTAGTCATATTGCCCATGAGGCATGGTTCGCAAGCATCAACTGATTCATAATCAAGTGATTCCAAAAGCCCATCAGCATGGATTTTCTTCATGCGCTTTACACCAATATGACCTAAACGGTAGTGCCACAAATAAGTTGCACTATCATTATTAACTTTGCATATTTTGGCTTCAATATTATGAATATGTGTATCACTACGATTGAGATTCAATAAACCATTCACCTTGGGTGTATGACCATTGAAGGTTTTATTCATGTAAACAGGACAACAATTATTATCTGATTTTAAATGAATAATTGTATTGCAATAAACATGATCAAATCATATTCATGCTTAACGCAAACACCAAATAACATTTATTTAGGTTCAACACTAATCCCGAAAGTATAGGGAGTGTGCGATGATGATCATATCAGTCTTGGAACTACTTCGAACACACATCATCACTTTACCCTTAACTAGTCTCTGTTCATTCTAAAACTCCTGTTTCGAGTTACTAATCTCATCAACTGAACTAGGATCAAATACTAAGGGGTTGCTATAAACACTAGTAAAGTACACATCAATAACATGTATATCACATATACCTTTGTTCACCTTGCCATCCTTCTTATCCACCAAATACTTGGGGTAGTTCTGCTTCCACTGACCAGTCCCTTTGCAGTAGAAGCACTTAGTCTCAGGTTTAGGTCTAGACTTGGGCTTCTTCATTTGAGCAGCAACTTGCTTGCCATTCTTCTTGATGTTCCCCTTCTTCCCTTTGCCCTTTTCTTGAAATTAGTGGTCTTGTCAACCATCAACACTTGATGATTTCCTTGATTTCTACCTTTGTCGATTTCAGCATCACGAAGAGCTTGGGAATCGTTTCCGTTATCCCTTTCATATTATAGTTCATCATCAGGTTCTAGTAACTTGGTGATAGTGACTAGAGAACTCTGTCAATCACTATCTTATCTGGAAGATTAACTCCCACTTGATTCAAGTGATTGTAGTACTCAGACATTCTGAGCACATGCTCACTGGTTGAGCTATTGTCCTCCATCTTGTAGGCAAAACACTTTGTCAGAGGTCTCATACCTCTCGACTCGGGCATGAGTCTGAAATACAAATTTCAGCTTTTGGAACATCTTATATGCTCCGTGGCGTTCAAAACGTTTTTGAAGTCCCGGTTCTAAGCCGTAAAGCATGGTGCACTAAACTATCAATTAGTCATCATACCGAGCTTTGCCAAACGTTCATAACGTCTGTATCTGCTCCTGCAATAGGTCCGTCACCTAGCGGTGCATCAAGGACATAATTCTTATGTGCAGCATTGAGTATAATCCTCAGATCACGGAGCTAGTTCGCATCATTGCTACTAACATCTTTCAACTTATTTTTCTCTAGGAACATATCAAAAATTCAACGGAACAACAACACGTGCCATCTATCTACAATAACATAGACAAGCAAAATACTATCAGGTACTAAGTTCATGATAAATTTAAGTTCTTACTTAAGAACTCCCACTGAGATAGACATCCCTCTAATCATCTAAGTGATCACGTGATCCATATCAACTAAACCATAACCGATCATCATGTGAAATGGAGTAGTTTTCAATGGTGAACATCACTATGTTGATCATATCTACTATATGATTCATGCTCGACCTTTCGGTCTCAATGTTCCGAGGCCATATCTGCATATGCTAGGCTCGTCAAGTTTAACCTGAGTATTCTGTGTGTGCAAAACTGTCTTACACCTGTTGTAGATGAATGTTGAGATTATCACACCCGATCATCACGTAGTGTCTCGGCACGACGAACTTTGGCAATGGTGCATACTCAGGAAGAACACTTTTACCTTGAAATTGAGTGAGAGATCATCTTATAATGCTACCATCAAACAAAGGAGAATAAGATGCATAAAGGATAAACATCACATGCAATCAATATAAGTGATATGATATGGCCATCATCATCTTGTGCCTTTGATCTCCATCTCCAAAGCACCGTCATGATCACCATCATCACCGGCGCGACACCTTGATCTCCATCGTAGCATCATTGTCGTCTCGCCAACTATTGCTTCTACGACTATCGCTACCGCTTAGTGATAAAGTAAAGCAATTACATGGCGATTGCATTGCATACAATAAAGCGACAACCATATGGCTCCTGCCAGTTGTCGATGACTCCTTTACAAAACATGATCATCTCATACAATATATATAGCATCATGTCTTGACCATATCACATCACAACATGCCCTGCAATAACAAGTTAGACGTCCTCTACTTTGTTGTTGCAAGTTTTACGTGGCTGCTACGGGCTGAGCAAGAACCGCTCTTACCTATGCATCAAAACCACAATGATAGTTCATCAAGTTTGTGATGTTTTAACCTTCTCAAGGACCGGGTGTAGGCACACTCAGTTCAACTAAAGTTGGAGAAACTGACACCCGCCAGCCACCTGTGTGCAAAGCACGTCGGTAGAACCAGTATCGCGTAAGCGTACACGTACACGTAATGTCGGTCCGGGCCACTTCATCCAACAATACCGCCGAACCAAAGTGACATGATGGAAAGCAGTATGACTTGTATCGCCCACAACTCACTTGTGTTCTACTCGTGCATATAACATCTACGCATAAACCTGGCTCTGATACCACTCTTGGGGAACGTAGTAATTTCAAAAAAAATCCTATGCACGCGCAAGATCATGGTGATGCATAGCAACGAGAGGGGAGAGTGCCATCCACGTACCCTCATAGACCGTTAATCTGAAGCGTTATAACGACGCGGTTGATGTAGTCGTACGTCTTCACGATCGACCGATCCTCAGCACCGAACGTACGGCACCTCCGTGTTCAGCGCACGTTCAGCTCAGTGACGTCCCGCGAACTCACGATCTAGTAGAGCTCGAGGGAGAGTTTCGTCAGCACGACGGCGTGGTGACGATGTTGATGAAGCTACTGTAGCAGGGCTTCGCCTAAGCACCGCTACGATATAACCGAGGTGGATTATGGTGGAGGGGGGCACCGCACATGGATAAGAGATCAATAGATCAATTGTTGTCTCTTTGGGGTGCCCCCTACCCCCGTATATAAAGGGGGAGGAGGAGAGGGCCAGCCAAGGGAGAGGCGCGCCCAAGGGAGGGCAATCCTACTCCAAGTAGGTTTGCCACCTCCCTTTCCTATTCCAAGAAGGAGAAGCGGAAGGACGAGGTGGAGAGAAGGAAGGAGAGGGGGGCCGTCGCCCCTTCCCCTTGTCCAATTCGGGTTGGGGAAAGGGGGGCCGTGCGCCACCTCCTGGCTGTCCTCTCTCTTCTCCACTAAGGCCCATAAGGCCCAATAGCTTCCCGGGGGGTTCCGGTAACCCCCGGTACTCCGGTATATGTCCGAAACCTCCCGGAACCCTTCCGGTGTCCGAACATAGTCATCCAATATATCGATCTTTACATCTCGACCATTTCAAGACTCCTTGTCATGTCTATGATCATATCCGGGACTCCGAACTACCTTCGGTACATCAAAACACAAAAACTCATAATACCGATCGTCCAGAACTTTAAGCGTGCGGACCCTACAGGTTCGAGAACTATGTAGACATGATCGAGACACGTCTCCGGTCAATAATCAATAGTGGAACTTGGATGCTCATATTGGTTCCTACATATTCTACGAAGATCTTTATCGGTCACACCGCATAACAACATACGGTGTTCCCTTTGTCATCGGTATGTTACTTGCCCGAGATTCGATCGTCGGTATCTCAATACCTAGTTCAATCTCGTTACCGGCAAGTCTCTTTACTCGTTATGTAATGCATCATCCCGCAACTAACTCATTAGTTGCATTGCTTGCAAGGCTTATAGTGATGTGCAGTACCGAGAGGGCCCAGAGATACCTCTCCAACAATCGGAGTGACAAATCCTACTCTTGATCTATGCCAACTCCACGAACACCAT
This sequence comes from Triticum urartu, assembly GCF_003073215.2. NCBI lineage: Eukaryota > Viridiplantae > Streptophyta > Magnoliopsida > Poales > Poaceae > Triticum > Triticum urartu. Next base: position 627,775,803 of record NC_053023.1, read on the forward strand.
CGGAGACACCTGTAGAGCACCTTTATAATCACCCAGTTACGTTGTTATGTTTGGTAGCACACAAAGTGTTCCTCCGGTATTCGGGAGATGCACAATCTCATAGTCATAGGAACATGTATAAGTCATGAAGAAAGCAATAGCAGTAAACTTAAACGATCAAGTGCTAAGCTAACAAAATGGGTCAAGTTAATCACATCATTCTCTAATGATGTGATCTCGTTCATCAAATGGCAATTCTTGTCCATGGCTAGGAAACTTAACCATCTTTGATTAACCATCGCGAGGGGCCTTCCCTTTCTCCGCGACGGAGAACCTCTTCGACGGCACCATTGGTGTCGCAACTGACGATGGAGCAAAGCGGGAGAAGCGAGTGGAATGGGAAGAGATGGGCGACGGGGGCTCTGCCCCTCCCCTTTTATAGCAGAAGAAGGCCAACCAGCGCCCCCCACGATCATAGGTAATGATGTTTTTCTCCTGCATGCAGCAGAGACTCGTCAAATCAAGCAGTTGCCGAGGCGACGTGGGGAAGCAGAGATGCTCGCGTCTAATCAACCGCCATGCGTCGACCAAGGCCGTAGGCTATTGGGGCCCGCGGTGCTCCACACTTGCCCCTTGGCTTCGCCTCGAAGCCAAGCCCGAGCGCGCCTTGGGCCTAGGGGCTACTGTCGGTGTTCTGGGAACGGGGGTCCCTAGACTTGCCTGCCTACGGCCCACGGCATGGATCTGCGAGCGGGCCCATATGACCCATCTTCACCAACAAGATTTCAAGAACCTCACGAGGGGCCAAGCCTCGCGAGGCAGACGACACAAGACCTCCTCGGGAGCGGCCTCACCAGGCTGGCTCGTGAGGGGTGGAGAGTTCAAGGCAAGGCAAACCTCGTGAGGTTCCGATGACGTGAGCCATGACGATCGAGATCAGGCGGGCATCAGGCGGGCGCCAGCGTGCACAGTGTCCTTATTTCCTCTTTGGTGCCAAGGGAGCAAGCGCAGGCACGGAGTACTGAGGCGTCAAGGAAAGATTTTCATATCAATGCAACGAGACCAAGACCAGCAGGACGGCAAGATGGAGGTCACCATGGAGTCCAAGACGGCGTCAACACCAGGGCCTTTTGCAGGCGAAGACTGGTTTTGTCAGGATAAGATGTACTAGCTATCCCCTTTCAAATTGACCGTTGTTGGCTCCCTTCCCGCTCAATATTAGGGGAGAGGACCAGGGCCTCTATAAAGAGGACTAGCCACTACCATAGCTAGGGGGGTCCGACGGATCAAGAGAGACTAGAACTACCACAAGTTCACCGAGCACAAGAACACCTCTCCTCAGGAGGCTGTTCTTCCCCTTGTATTGTTCATCCTTAGCCCAAGAGGCAATCCACCACTATCACACTGGAGTAGGGTATTACACCACAACGGTGGCCCGAACCTTTATAAATCTTGTGTCCTTTGTGTTGCGAGTTCATCAAGTTAGTTCTGTTGACACCTGATTTTGGCAAGATATAGAGTGAAAGGGTTTCAGCATGAGAAAGTTTCACATCGTCAAGTGGAACAACTTTGATGTTTAGGCTATCGCCATTCGGCCTCATCTCAGTGGCCGAAGATGTACTCCGTGTGACAAAATTTAGTGTTCTGAGTGCTTTTTGGCCGATTACGCCCTCAATATGACCTCAGATGAAGGAGCACTCTAAAGGAATTATCTTCGTCTCGTTGAGGCAATCAATTTTCATATATAAATCATCTTAATCCGAGTTCATATGCAAAAGTTACATTCAATACGGTCTGGACAGGCCAGAGATCAAAATATTACGCTTGACACCAGGCACATGTTGTTGAGTGTCTGATACAATGCATGAGCAATTCGGCCCTCAAGACGACCTTGAATCGAAAAACCTTCAATAGAGAGAAGTTTCGTCTCGTCGAGCCGGTCGATTTTCATATATAATTCGTCTCAATCCGAAGTCGTATGACACCTGGAGAGACAAAACAAGATCAGGCTATGTTTTTAGTCGGAAAATCCAAGTGAAAAGCTACCATCCGAGTGAAAACTTACCGATCGAGTGAAAGCTTACCATCCGAGTGAGAACTTACCGGTCGAGTGAAAGTTTTCCGTCCGAGTGAAATTAGGATCATCCGAGTGAAATTGTTACCGTCGGAATGAAAACTTGCCGATCGAGTAAAGAGATTACCTTCCGAGTGAAAATATGGTCATCCGAGTGAAGATTGTCTTCCGAGTGAAAGATTCTAACATCCGAGTGAAAAAGTCCAGTCGGACGATCCAAGTGAACGACTCTTATCCAAGTGGATGAGCTCGAATCCGAGTGAAACTAAACATATGCCCGAGAGTTTATCAAGATGACCTCGGATGAAGAAGTGTTCAATACATAAGTTGTGCATATCATCAAGACGGTAAACTTTGGTTTTGGAGTCATCATCATCAGAGATAGTATATGGCTTACAAATTAACTACGAGACTCGGATAATTCAGTCTACTGCAAGACCGAGTCCGACTGAAAGGTAAAGATGACCTCGACAAGTATTCAAGAAGGCCTTATTTGAAAAAGTGATCAACGTGAGAGTTGTTTGTATCGTCGAGGCGCACAAATTTGATATTTGGGCCGTCTTGATCGGAGATCATATGTAAGCTCAGCGGCCCGCGCAAGAAGGAAGACAGAGTTTGGGCCAGATTCAGACTGAATCCGAGTTGGAATAAAACTAGGACTCCAGGACGTGAATTGATGTAATTTTTCTTGTAAGGAAAGCCTAGATGAATCCTTTACTTGTACGGGAAGTCCAGCCGCCTCTTATATATGTTGGGGGTGATGGTCGATTGAAGAACACACAATCGAACAAATCAATATACTACTTTTTCATCTACGTTTTATCTCTCCATCGTTTTTTCTCTCTCGTTCTTCGTTGTTCCTCGAATTTGAGAGCTGCGAATCCCGAGGCTCTAGGGGCGAGCGAATCGACTTAGGGCAACCCATAGCCGCCGCACTCCCTGACGGGGTCCCTCCTGGGGGGTGTGGGGTTTCGGGTCTGCAAAAGCGCCCGTCGACTGTCTTGCGTATCGCGCTGTCGGTCGGGTCTCCTTCGACGTGAGCTGCGGTGCATCACCCCCGGTGTTGAGGGTACACGTGACGTGTTCGTGTGTCAACACACTTTTTGGCGACTCTGCTAGGGAACGAAGATCAATCATCATCATCCACCATGTCCGATCTTCCCAAGCCATCTGAGGTAGACGTCGATAACATCATTAAGCCCAGTCTTGATGAGATATCGGCCGATCATCGCCAAGTCTATGAGGAGTACAAGAAGGCGCGCGAGGAGAAGGACCTGCAGGAGTTCCTTGCAAAATTCAAGAAAGATCGCCAAGGCAACATCACTCCGATTGAAGAAATCAAGTTCCCTCCTCTTCAAACTGAATAGGTTAAACCCTTTGTAAGTACTGCCTTTTCTCCTGAGCAGTGGGCTGAGATTGAAAGTCGTATTGCTGATGGTAACAATCTAGTCTATCAAACTGACATAGAAAATACTAATGCTCAGAAGAATATATCTCAATCGTCTAGTGGTAATGATGGTGCAGCTGCTAGTGTGCAAAACCCTAATCTGGCTTTACCTATTTCATCGGCGCCTCCCATGCCGATGACTTATTATCCTACCCAAACAAATCAGATTGTGGCTGCGCCCATAAATCCTATTATGAGCATGCCAGGTTCGGTAGCAACGCCGAACCAAACCCTACCTACAGCTACATCCACTCGACCACTACCAAATTATGGGTCGACATACATGCCACAATTCCTACCTACAACCAGTAACCCTACTCCTCCTATGCCACTGCCACAAGCTGTATCGTCCACTATGGATGATGGTCTAGCTAATCTTAGAGAGGAGATGGATAAAATGCTTCGAGAGAATTTTGGAGTTGAGTTACCTCGAAATCGGATTTACCAAAAGTCGTACCCCAAGTACTTTGATGCCATCTAGTGCCCTCCGGGATATAAGATTCCAGATTTTGTTAAGTTCAATGGAGAGGGCACAAAAACCACATGGGAGCATGTTAGTCAATATTTAGCACAATTGGGTGAGGCAGACTCATTGAATGAATTGAAAGTGCGTTTATTTCCTTTATCATTAACTAGTACCGCATTTTTATGGTTTTCTTCTTTACCACATGGTTCCATTCGGGTTTGGTCGCAGCTAGAGCAGAAGTTTCATGATCACTTTTATAGCGGCGATAATGAACTCAAGTTGTCACATCTGACATCGGTTAAACAGAAGCATGATGAATCAGTCTCCGATTACGTCAAGAGATTCAGAGAAACAAAAAACCGGTGTTTTAGTTTGGTGATAACCGAGAGGGACTTGGCAGACCTAGTGCTGAGTGGTTTGAGAACTCCCATTAGAGAAAAGCTAGAAGGATACGAGTTCTTAAATATCAACCAAGTCTTACAAAGGGCTTTGGCTCAGGAAAGCCAAAGCAAAGACCTTAAAGAAGTGCATAGATACAAAGTCGATCGTCCAAAGATGAATATGGTGGAATATGACAGTGATCACTCGGACGATGAGGGTGATGTTTTTGCTACTGAATTTGTTTGGCCATCTAAGGCCAAACCCTTTACTTGCAATGATCTGAACCCGATTCATAAGAATCATGATGAAGATATGAAGTTTACCTTTAACATTGCTAAGCGTGATAGAATATTTGATGCTTTGCTGCAGGCTAAGATTATTAGAATATCTCATACTTTACCGCCGTTTGAAGAGCTAAAACGGCATGCTTATTGCAAGTATCATAATTCTTTTTCTCATGCTACTAATGATTGCAATGTTTTTCAACGACAGATACAATCGGCCATTAATGACGGATGATTGAACTTTTCTGAGATGCAAGTTGATAAACAACCTTTTCCAATGAATACCATGGGTTTGGAGGGGAAGAAGCTACTCATTCAGCCGGAGGTAGCTGAATCTGCTAATAAAGCTAATATAATTGTTGGTGAACCCAGGAAAGACAAGGAAGGCAGCACGGTCTTGGGGAGACATGTTGTGCTTGATAAGCAGCTCGATGGCAAGGAAGTGATCAAAATCACCATCAAGAATCCTACACTCGGGGGGCAACCGCAAGTGCAAGAAAATACTCGAGTTAAATCTGTCAAACCCAAGAGTACAGAAGTTGGCAAGTGGAAGAGGAATGAAGCTAAAGTGCAACGCAAGCGGATCAAGCCAACTTTTGATATGTTGTTGTCCAAGTATGCCAATCAGTCGGTTGGTTCCAGCTCTAACCAGCCATCACAGTTGAAGCGACCAAGGTCACCATCAGATGATATGTTCAGTCGGTATATGAAGCCGAGTGGACCAAAGGCGTTGTTTCCAGAAGAGCAAAGGCAAACTGTTTGGGATCGACTTGAATACTCATATAATGACCGACTGAACATCGGTAACTATCGGTCGGCTGGTCAAAACATGCGACCGGATGGAAATTATCCAAGTGTAAGAATGCACCCTGGTGGAAGCTATCCGAGTGAAAAAATGTGGTCAAGTAGATTCCATCCGACTGAATTCCATCTGAGTGGATTCCATCCGAGTGAATCCCTTCCGAGTGGATTCCATCCGAGTGACATCCATCCGAGTGGATTCCATCAGAGTAAAAAGGTGCGCCTGAGTGGAAATTTCATGCATCTGGAAAGTCGAAAAGAATGGTGTGTTAAATCACCAAGTGTTGTAACAGTTGAGTTAGGAAAAGGCAAGGAGAAAATGGATGCTGACTCACTTATCTTGGGCACCGAAACATTCGCCATACAACAGCCGATTGTGCATAGCAATCCGACTGAGCCGATACTTGCTATCGTGCCAAAGCACTCGGCTAATGATCATGAAGCAAGCACCAGTCAAATAAAGACGAGAGATCCTACATACATTCAGCTAAAGTGGTGTCCTCCAGGGCTAACAAAGACATAGAAGAGGAAACTACAGAGGTTAAGGAGTCAAGAGATGGCAGAACAGGAGGCCGAGAAGCAAAGGGATAAGTTGTTTAATGACATTAGGCACATGGTTCCAGCAAAACAAGTGTGGAGGCCTAAACAAAAACAAGATGCATCATCTTCTACATCTATCACAATAGCACCTGCTCCACCGAAAGAGGACGATGCAATTACTACATCGTCCACATCACCTAGTACTTTCTCTTCACTCGGACAAATTTCAGAATCAGTAGATTCACTCGAGGAGGAGGCTGATATGTTGGACTATGAGTCTACGCCGGTTCATGAAGGTATGGATATCAATATGTTGTATTACTTACCTACTGAGTTTCGTGTTGTAGATGAGGAAGGGGAGGTGGCTCAGCTGGATTTTGGCCCTAAAACGCAATATTCGAGAAGCCAAAAGAACCAGTAACGCATCTGAAACCGTTATATCTCAGAGGTCATATCAATGGGTCACCGCTCACTCGGATGCTTGTTGATGGGGGTGTTGTGGTAAATCTTATGCCCTATTCGGTCTTCAAGAAATTGGGTTTGCCTGATGAAGAATTGATCAAGACCAATATGGTGCTCAACGGGTTTGAAGGCAAAGAGAAAACTGAAGCCAAATGTGTAATGTATGTGGAGCTTATAGTCGAAAGCAAAACTTTGGCTACTGCATTCTTTGTCGCTGAGGTGCAAGGTAACTACAACGTTATACTAGGCCGTGATTGGGTTCATGCAAATCAGTGCGTGCCATCCACTATGCACCAGTTTTTGATTCAGTGGGTTGATGATGAAGTGGAAGTCATTCATGCGGATAACTCAGCCTGTGTTGCTTTGGCCGATGCATCGGTGGATTGGCAACATCCCAATGCTACTTGCTTGACGGGACGTGACTTATCAGAATTTGATTTTCTCAGCGCAACCAAGAATGGTTTTGTGCCCGTCTCTTTAAAGATGACTGAATGCAATCGGCTCCAAGGTATGATATGTTTAAATGGATCCTAATTCCGAGTGGTTACAAAAACGTCTTGTAAAATATCGATCCAGTGAGAACGATATGTATGAGTCTATAGAGGAGTTGGATGACACGGATAAACTTGGACAAGGTTTTACATCAGCCGATCCGTTAGAAGCAGTTGATATTGGAGATGGTTCAGTCACTCGACCGACATTTATAAGCAAAAAGTTGAAAGCCGATTGTAAGGTAAGTTAATCGAGCTATTGAAAGAATATGTTTGTTGCTTTGCATGGGAATATCATGAGATGCCAGGGTTAAGCCGAGAGCTAGTGGAGCATCGGTTGCCTATAGAGGCCGGTTTTAGACCTTATAAACAGTCGGCCAGGAAGTTTAATCCGAAAACATATGGCCGGATCAAGGAAGAGATCGGTCGACTGCTTGAAGCTAATTTCATTCGACCTTGCAGGTATGCCGAGTGGATTTCTAACATTGTCCCAGTGGAGAAAAAAGGTTCCGGCAAGTTGAAGGTGTGCATTGATTTCAGAGATTTGAATAGGGCTACACCCAAAGATGAGTATCCTATGCCAATAGCCAATATGCTTATTAATGATGCTTTTGGACATAAGGTTATTAGCTTTCTAGATGGTAATGCTGGATACAATCAAATTTTTATGGCCGAAGAGGACATGTACAAAACGGCTTTCCGATATCTTGGTTTCATTGGTTTATTCGAGTGGACAGTGATGACATTCGGATTAAAAAATGCTGGAGCCACGTATCAAAGGGCTATGAATTTAATTTTTCATGATTTACTCGGTGTCATACTTGAAGTTTATATTGATGATATTGTTATCAAATCGGATGCTTTTGAATCTCACTTGGCCGATTTGCGTTTAGCTTTCGGAAGAATGAAAAGGTATGGACTGAAGATGAATCCTTTAAAGTGTGCATTCGGCGTATCAGCTGGCAAGTTTTTGGGTTTCATTATTCATGAAGATGGCATAGAGATTGATCCCAAAAAGATAGAGGCCATACATAAAGTGGAGGCTCCAACATGCAAGAGAGATATGCAAAAGTTCCTTGGCAAGGTCAATTATTTGAGAAGGTTCATAGCTAATCTATCAGGAAAAGTTGATGCATTTACTCCTATCCTTTGGTTAAAGAATGATGCTGATTTCACTTGGGGGGCAAAACAGCAAGAAGCATTTGATATGATCAAGAATTATTTGTGCACTCCTCCGGTGATGAAAGCACCCAAGCATAGGGAACCCTTCAGACTTTACATTGCAGCAGAGGAAGGATTTATTGGTGTTGTTCTAACTCAAGAGACCGAAGGAAAAGAGCATGCCATCACTTATTTGAGCCGCCGCTTATTGGACGCAGAGACAAGGTATACATTTATTGGAAAATTATGTCTATGCTATATTATGCTTGCACAAAATTGAGACATTATTTAGTACCGAGTGCTTGCATAGTAGCTTGTCAGACCAATGTCATTAAATACATGTTACATAGACCAATTCTTAGTGGTAGAATTGGCAAGTGGGCTTATGCTTTGATTGAATATGATTTGGCTTATGAATCTCTAAAAGCCATGAAAGGCCAGATCGTTGCTAATTTTATTGTTGAACATCGGATTGATGACAAGCATGATGTTGATATAAACCTTGTCTCAATAGTACCATGGAGATTATATTTTGATGGTTCAGTTTGTACCAATGGCCATGGTGTTGGTATTGTTTACATATCTCCTCATGGTGCTGTTTTTGAAGCCTCATGCCGCTTAGAATATTTTTGTACAAACAATCAAGCCGAATATGAAGCATTATTATTCGGCCTAGAGATGTTACTTGCTATAGGTGTTACACATATTGAGGCTTATGGTGATTCGTTACTAGTGGTGCAGAAAATATCCAAAGTCTTTCAGTGTTTGGATGAATCACTTAATGTTTATCTTGATAAATGTCTAGATATAATTTCTACTTTGGATTGCTTTATCATTGCTCATATATCTAGACATGACAATTGGAAAGCAAATGAATTGGCACAACAAGCATCTGGATATCATGTTGATCATGGCATGTTTCATATCTCTCAAAGACCGATGTCTTGTCTTGCCAATATGGGAGAGGCCGAACCTGAACCCACTGATTCGGCCATTAACAAAAAGTCTAGTGCAGATGACAATCCTGACTGGAGGAAGCCCATTGTTGATTACTTGTGCAATCTGAGTGAAAGGGTGGACAGGGCTGTTCGGCATATGGCTTTCAAGTATACAATGAGAGATGATGATCTTTATCGCAGAATAGTCGATGATGTTCTTCTAAAGTGTTTGGATGAGGACCAGGCAAGAGTTGCTATGGGAGAGGTACATGAAGGCATTTGTGGCACTCACAAGTCGGCTCCAAATATGAAATGGTTATTGCGACGTGCTGGGTTTTATTTGCCGACTATGATTAATGATTGCTTCAGATATTATAAAGGGTGTGAAGCTTGTCAAAAATTCAGTGATATTCAATTGGCTCCTGCTGCTATGTTGCATCCTATTATCAAGCCGTGGCCCTTCAGAGGATGGGGTTTAGTCTTTATTGGGAAAATTCATCCATCTTCCTCAAAGGGGCATCTGTTCTTATTGGTGGCAACTGATTATTTCACTAAATGGTCTGAAGCGGTACCCCTCAAGAACATGACACATACAGAGGTAATTCAATTCATAACTGAGCACATTATTCATAGATTCGGTATTCCTCAAACGTTAACAACAGATCAAGGTTCATCTTTCATGTCACACCAAGTCAGAGAGTTTGCCGAATCTTATAACATAAAGTTTCTCAATTCCTCTCCATATTATGCCCAAGCTAATGGACAAGCTGAGTGTAGCAATAAAATTTTAATCAAACTCATTAAGAAGAAGATTGAAGATAATCTAAGGAGATGGCATGAGTTGTTGTCTGAAGCTTTGTGGGCACACAGAATTTCAAGGCATGGTGCTACGAAGGTGACCCCATATGAGCTAGTATATGGTCAAGAGGCCGTTTTACCAGTGGAATTAAATTTGAATGCTTTGAGAATAGCCAAACAAAATGATTTATCGGCAGTAGACTTTTATAACTTGATGATGGACAATATTGATGAGGTTGCCGATAAACGTTTGGTTGCTTTGAAGTCCATAAAGAGATACAAGTTGAGGGTTGCAAGAGCTTACAATAAGAAAGTTAAGTTGAAGAATTTTCAAGTTGGTGATCTCGTCTGGAAAGTGATTCTGCCAATTGGTTCAAGAGATAGAAAATTTGGGAAGTGGTCTCCAAGTTGGGAAGGTCCTTTTAGGATTACAAGAGTTGTTCCTGGGAATTCATATTTGGTGGAATCAATACAAGGGGCATTGTTACCTCGAGCTCTCAATGGCAAATATTTGAAGAAGTACCACCCGAGTGTGTGGCAGGAAGCCTAAGTAGGCAATGGCCGATATACGATTATCGCCCTTAGCACAAACATGACCGATACATGATTATCGCCCTGAGAAAAATAAATGGCTGATGGAGTGTTGACATCATCCTTAGAACGAACACCATGCATATTATTTTTCGGCGTGCAAGCTTTGCCGAAAAACAGGGGGGCATGTGTTGACACCTGATTTTGGCAAGATATAGAGTGAAAGGATTTCAGCATGACAAAGTTTCACAACGTCGAGTGGAACAACTTTGATGTTTAGGCTATCGGCATTCGACCTCATCTCAATGGCCGAAGCGGTACTCCGAGTGACAAAATTTAGTGTTCTGAGTGCTTTTCGGCCGATTATGCCCTCAATATGACCTCATATGAAGGAGCACTCTAAAGGAATTATCTTCGTCTCGTCGAGGCAATCGATTTTCATATATAAATCATCTTAATCCGAGTTCATATGCAAAAGTTACAGTCAATACGGTCTGGACAGGCCAGAGATCAAAATATTACGCTTGACACCAGACACATGTTGATGAGTGACTGATACAATGCGTGAGCAATTCGGCCCTCAAGACGGCCTTGAATCGAAAAACCTTCAACACAAAGAAGTTTTGTCTCGTCGAGCCGATCGATTTTCATATATAATTTGTCTCAATCCGAGGTCGTATGAGGCCTGGAGGGACAAAACAAGATCAGGCTATGTTTTCAGTCGGAAAATCCGAGTGAAAAGCTACCATCCGAGTGAAAACTTACCGATCGAGTGAAAGCTTACCATCCGAGTGAAAACTTACCGGTCGAGTGAAAGTTTTCCGTCCGAGTGAAATTATTATCATCCGAGTGAAAGTGTTACCGTCGGAATGAAAACTTGCCGATCGAGTAAAGAGATTACCTTCCGAGTGAAAATATGGTCATCTGAGTAAAGATTGTCTTCCGAGTGAAAGATTCTAACATCCGAGTGGAAAAGTCCAGTCGGTCAATCCAAGTGAATGACTCTAATCCGAGTGGATGAGCTCGAATCCGAGTGAAACTGAACATATGGCCGAGAGTTTGTCAAGATGACCTCGGATGAAGAAGTGTTCAATACAGAAGTTGTGCATATCATCAAGACGGGAAACTTTGGTTTTGGAGTCATCATCATCAGAGATAGTATATGGCTTACAAATTCACTAAGCGACTCGGATAATCCAGTCTACTGCAAGACCGAGTCCGACTGAAAGGTAAAGATGACCTCGAAAAGTTTTCAAGAAGGCCTTATTTGAAAAAGTGATCAACATGAGAGTTGTTTGTATCGTCGAGGCGCACAAATTTGATATTTGGGCCGTCTTGATCAGAGATCTTATGCAAGCTCAGCGGGCCGCGCAAGAAGGAAGACAGAGTTTGGGCCAAATTCAGACTGAATCCGAGTTGGAATAGAACTAGGACTCTAGGACGTGAATTGATGTAATTTTTCTTGTAAGGAAAGCCTAGATGAATCCTTTACTTGTACAGGAAGTCCAGCCGCCTCTTATATATGTTGGGGGTGATGGCCGATTAAAGAACACACAATCGAACAAATCAATATACTACTTTTTCTTCTACGTTTTATCTCTCCACCGTTTTTTCTCTCTCGTTCTTCGTTGTTCCTCGAATTTGAGAGCTGCGAATCCCGAGGCTCTAGGGCGAGCGAATTGACTTAGGCAACCCATAGTCGCCGCACTCCCTGACGGGGTCCCTCCCGGGGGTGTGGGGTTTCGGGTCTGCAAAAGCGCCCGTCGACTGTCTTGCGTATCGCGTTGTCGGTCGGGTCCCCTTCGACGTGAGCTGCGGTGCATCACCCCCGGCGTTGAGGGTACACATGACGTGTTCGTGTGTCAACAAGTTCCTGAGATCTTTGCGAGGCTAGGACGTGGATCGGTAGGGGGAGATCTTCGCGCGCACCCCAGTGTTCGAACCTTAACGGTTTTGCCGGAACCCATGATCCGACAATCCAGGAGTGGATCACTGGACATCGGTCAAGTACATCCTGAAGTACCTGAGAAGGACCTAGGATAAGGTTCTCGTTTATGGAGGTGACAAAGAGCTCGTCGTAAATGGTTACGTCGATGCTAACTTTGACACAGATCCGGATGACTCTAAGTCACAAACCGGATATGTGTTTATATTGAATGGTGGAGCTGTAAGTTGGTGCAGTTCCAAGCAGAGCATCGTGGCGGGATCTACGTGTGAAGCGGAGTACATAGCTTCTTCTGAAGCAGCAAATGAAGGAGTTCATATCCGATCTAGGTGTAATACCTAGTGCATCGGGTCCAATGAAAATCTTTTGTGGCAATACTGGAGCAATTGCCTTGGCGAAGGAATCCATATTTCACAAAAGAACCAAACACATCAGGAGACGCTTCAACTCCTTCCGTGAACAAGTCAAGGAGGGAGATATAGAAATTTGCAAAATACATACAGATCTGAATGTAGCAGACCCGTTGACTAAGCCTCTTCCACGAGCAAAACATGATCAGCACCAAGACTCCATGGGTGTTAAGATTCATTACAATGTAATCTAGATTATTGGCTGTAGTGCAAGTGGGAGACTGAAGGAAATATTCCCTATAGGCAATAATAAAGTTGTTATTTTATATTCGTTATTCATTATAAATGTTTATTATTCATGCTAGAATTGTACTGATCAGAAACCTAAATACATGTGTGAATACATAAACAAACACCGTGTCCCTAGTGAGCCTCTACTTGACTAGCTCGCTGATCAAAGATGGTTAAGGTTTCCTAACCATGGACATGAGTTGTCATCTGATAAACGGGATCACATCATTAGTAAAATGATGTGATGGACTAGACCCATCCGTTAGCTTAGCATTATGATCATTCAGTTTTATTGCTATTGCTTTCTTCATGTCAAATACATATTCCTTCGACTATGAGATTATGCAACTCCCGGATACTAGAGGAATGCCTTATGTGCTATCAAACGTCACAACGTAACTAGGTGATTATAAAGATGATCTACAGGTATCTTTGAAGGTGTTTGTTGAGTTGTCATAGATCGAGCTTAGGATTTGTCACTCCGTGTATCAGAGAGGTATCTCTGGGCCCTCTCAGTAATACACATCATAAGCTTGCAAGCAAACAACTAAGGAGTTAGTCATGAGGAGATGTATTGTGGAACAAGTAAAGAGACTTGCCGGTAATGAGATTGAACTAGGTATGAAGATATCGACGATCGAATCTCGGGCAAGTAACATACCGATGGACAAAGCAAATTACATATGTTGTCATAACGGTTCGACCGATAAAGATCTTCGTAGAATATGTAGGAGCCAATATGGGCATCCAGGTTCTGCTATTGGTTATTGACTGGAGAGGTGTCTCGGTCATGTCTACATGGTTCTCGAACCCATAGGGTCCGCACGCTTAACGTTCGATGACGATATAATATTATATGAGTTTTGTGATTTGGTGACCAAATGTTGTTCGGAGTCCCGGATGAGATCACGGACATGACGAGGATTCTCAAAATGTTCGAGAGGTAAAGATTGATATATAGGACGATAGTATTCGGATACCGGAAGTGTTTCAGCGGGTATTGAGTACTTATCGGATCACCGGAAGGGGTTCCGGGCATCCCCGGCAAAAGATATGGGCCTTATGGGCCAAGAGGGGAAACACACCAACCACAAGGGGCTGGTGTGCCCCCCATATGGGCCGGCCATGGTGGAGAAGGAAAGGGGATGGAGGAATGGAAAGAAAGGGAATAGGATTCCCCCTCCCTCCTCCTTCCCCCTCTTTCCGCCCCCCTCCGATATATGGCAGGGGGCGCACGGCTTGGGAGGAGTAATACGTCTCCAGCGTATCTATAATTTATGAAGTATTCATGCCATGTTTACAACAATTTTATATGGTTTTGGTATGATTTGCATGGAACTAACCCGGACTGACGCTGTTTTCAGCAGAACTACCGTGGTGGTGTTTTTTGTGTAGAAATGAAAGTTCTCCAAATGAGTTGAAACGTTTTGACGATTTTTTTTGGAACAGAAGAGACCCCCGAAGCTTCGTGGGAAGGCCAGAAGAGCCACGAGGATGGCACAACCCACTAGGGCGCGCCTGGTGGGCCAGGCTCGCCCCGGTGGGTTGTGCTCACCTCAAGGCCCATCTTCGCGTGAAACTGATGACCCACAAGTATATGGGATCTATCGTACTCCTTTCGATAAGTAAGAGTGTCGAACCCAACGAGGAGCAGAAGGAAATGATAAGCGGTTTCCAGCAAGGTATTCTCTGCAAGTACTGAAATAAGTGGTAACAGATAGTTTTGTGATAGGATAATTTATAACGAGCAACAAGTAATAAAAGTAAATAAAGTGCAGCAAGGTGGACCAATCCTTTTTGTAGAAAAGGACAAGCCTGGACAAACTCTTATATAGAGAAAAGCACTCATGAGGACACATGGGAATATCGTCAAACTAGTTTTCATCACGCTCATATGATTCGCGTTCGGTACTTTGATAATTTGGTATGTGGGTGGACCGGTGCTTGGGTGTTGTCCTTACTTGGACAAGCATCCCACTTATGATTAACCTCTATTGCAAGCATCCGCAACTACAACAAAAGTATTAAGGTAAACCTAACCATAGCATGAAACATATGGATCCAAATCAGCCCCTTATGAAGCAACGCATAAACTAGGGTGTAAGCTTCTGTCACTCTAGTGACCCATCATCTACTTATTACTTCCCAATGCCTTCCTCTAGGCCCAAATAATGGTGAAGTTTCATGTAGTCGATGTTCACATAACACCACTAGAGGAGAGACAACATACATCTCATTAAAATATCGAACGAATACCAAATTCACATGACTACTAATAGCAAGACTTCTCCCATGTCCTCAGGAATAAACGTAACTACTCACAAAGCATAAACATGTTCATAATTAGAGGGGTATTAATATGCATATAGGATCTGAACATATGATCTTCCACCAATTAAACCAACTATCATCAACTACAAGGAGTAATTAACACTACTAGCAACCTACTAGTACCAATCCCGGACTTGGAGACAAGAATCGGATACAAGAGATGAACTAGGGTTTTGAGAGGAGATTGTGTTGATGAAGATGTTGATGGAGATTGCCCTCTCCCAATGAGAGGAGCATTGGTGATGACGATGGTCATGATTTCCCCCTCCGCGGGGGGGGGGGGGGGGGGTTCCTCGGCAGAACAGCTCCGCCAGAGCCCTAGATTGGTTCCGCCAAGGTTCCGCCTCGTGGTGGCGGAGTTTCGTCCGAGAAGATGGCTCCTTATTTTGTTCCCATCGAAAGACTTCATATAGCAGAAGATGGCCACCGGACGGCCACCAGGGGGCCCACAAGGTAGGGGGCGCGCCCCCCACCCTCGTGGGCAAGGTGTGGCCCCCTGGTGAACTTCTTCCGCTGAGTATTTTATATATATTCTGAAAACGTCTTCCGTGAAGTTTCAGGACCTTTGGAGCTGTGCAGAATAGGTCTCTAATATTTGCTCCTTTTCCAGCCCAGAATCCCAGCTGTCGGCATTCTCCCTCTTTATGCAAACCTTGTAAAATAAGAGAGAATAGGCATAAGTATTGTGACATAATGTGTAATAACAGCCCATAATGCAATAAATATCGATATAAAAGCATGATGCAAAATGGACGTATCAGAAACCGATGCCAAAAAATCCTATAAATAGAGAAACCATCAGGAATAACCCTAGATCAGAAGTTCCACCGCCGCAAGGCTCTGTAGCCACCAAAAACCAATCTAGACCCTGTTCCGGCACCCTTCCGGAGGAGGGAATCATCTCTGGTGGCCATCTTCATTATCCTGGCGGCCACCATGATGAGGAGGGAGTAGTCCACCCTCGGGGCTGAGGGTTTGTACCGGTAGCTATGTGTTTAATCTCTCTCTCTCTCATGTTCTTGAGATGGCACGATCTTGATGTATCGTGGGCTTTGTTAATATAGTTGGATCATATGGTGTTTTCCCCTCTCTATCTTGTTGTGATGAATTGAGTTATTCCCTTTGAGATTTCGTTGTTATCGGAGAGCACTTGATATATGTCTTGCATATGAATACTCGTGGTGACAATGGGGTATCATTTTGATTCACATGATATGTGTTTTTGTGGCACCCCAGCTCAGAGAAACCGGAACGCCCCGTATTCCAGCCCAGAGATCAAGGAGAAGTCTTCTTGAATACGGCACTGCTTAGCATAGAACAAATCAGCTCTTTATTACAATCTATATGGTACAAAGGGATTACATCGGCACGACGACACTACGCCCGCCACGGTTGCTCTATGCAAGCAGCAGAACAACACGAAGCAGCGGAATAACTCTAGCAGCGGAACAGGGACGACGGTGATGAACTCCACTCCGCAGGGACTCTGGCTGGAACGCTTATCCTAGCTCACAAACAAAGACTCCACGACAAACAAGCAATCAAATCCGGCATGACCTGCAAACTGGCATGACACGCCGGGTCAGTACATTGACTGTACTTGCAAGCTCACAATAACCAGAAGCATTCAAGACAAACAATAGCATGGCAATTACATGTTAAGAAGGAATTATCATGAGATCATTAGAATAACATGGCATGAACCACATGAACATGATACGACTAAAACAATATGAGCATGGCATGAACATATAAATCTGACGATACTGGCATGCAACATGATGACACTATATGCACCATTTATTCTGCTCGGGTTACCTCGTAACCATCACATGCATCACTTACCAACCTCGGACATCATACGATCATCTCAGGATCAAATCAAGCTTGGTATAAACAATACCGTGGTAATCATTAAATGACCACAAGGAGCTTGATCTTTACCCATGATTCTCACACAACATCACGAATATCCAACAACTCGGTATCCTCGATACCATGGTGATCATTCATGGATCACAAACGGAACCACTCTTGGCTCAACTAGTTACCTCGTAACCAAACGGTGATCATTCACGAATCACATAACCAACTTATCTCATCATCGAACCAGGGTTGTTATTAAGCACATTATTATTATTACTATTGACCCATAGTGTGACCAACTATGAACTGGGCCCTTATCCGCGGGCGTGGCTATCGATAGATTTAATATACACTCTGCAGAGGTTAGCACAATGTACCCACACCACAGAACCCATGGCCTCGCACTCCCCATTCGGGTGGACCAACAGCGTTCCGACAAAACCGTCCTACTGCCATGACACTCTCCCGGCCACTCCGACCAACTCCCCTTTGGGCTAAGTCATGGGTGGCCCCATGCCTACCAAAGACACAAACGGCCACCGTCGTGGCAAAACATAAACGGTCCCAAACGGGGACAAGGACAACAACAACAACAAGCACACAAGGCTTATGTCCGCCTACCTGATCAGGGTAGCGCGCGCCCATAACCTTCCCTCATTGGAGGCTCCAGTGAGAGGCATGACAATAGACCCAGTTAGGACCTTCCCATAAAGGCAAGCGTGGTTTTACTAGTCAGTTCAATATGGTGGCACCATGACTCAACCAACAGTTGTTCAAGTTCAATTTAATCCGGTTAAACCTGAATGCAATATGATGAGCCATGATAAAATAACATGATGCAATTACAATGCATGAGCATGATATAGGCATGGGGTGCGATAACAATATCAACAATGAATCATATCCAACTGAGCATGGCATAATGACGAACATGAATATCATAAGTACAGCACTACTCATAGCATAACATGACCACTAGCATCAACAATAAATACCATGAAAGAACACATCAATAACATTACCGAGTAAACGCTTAACCAACTAACAGCAAGGAACAATGCATATTAATGGTACTCGGTAACCGACGTTAGTCATGCATCGAAGAACATGACCAACCCAACATGTACTACTATCAAGCATGACCAATATGTAAGTAATACTAGCAGGTAGAACAGAGTGCAAGAAAACAAAGCATGACGGTAATCACCAACCCATAAGCATAACCTAAATAACGACAGCAGTAGCAAAACAATCATACAGTTATTAAAGAATCAAGTTGAAAACCAAAGCTATTGCATGGCTATCATGCAAATGGTGGTTGTGGCTTGCCTGGGGATGAAGAATCCACCGGGGAGAAGTGTGGAAACATCGCAGGAAGATTCGCCGGAAATACTTCTCTCTCGAAAGGGGCTGGTTAACGGCAAGGGCAAAATGGTCATTTTCACAGTGTCAAACCATAGTGCAAATGATACCAACAGAACGGGCTCAACGAAACGAAGAAGTAGGCTTTGGAATCACCTCATTCGGAGTTACGGTTGTAGAGTTATGAAGTGTGGAAGATCAGGGACCTATCTGTGAATATTTTCATCACCAACGGGTCCCTAGCGGCTGAAACAGAAAGCACATAAGGTGAAATACGTTTTTAGAAAGATAAAACCTATTTATAACCGAAGTAGATTGAAACTACGTTTTCAGAACATGAAAGTGTACTATTAGGATTACATCTCCACTTGAATCCACACGGGCCCGGGGCTAAGTTAACGCCCAGAGGCTGACTGGCGGGGCCCAGGGGACAGGGGCCAGGCTGGCGCTCGTCGCCTACTTCCTCGCCCTGTCCCCGCACGCGACAGAGGAGGAGTAGAGGAGGGGTGCCACCGGCCGACAGCCTGGCCGGCTCAGGCGGCCTCCGGCCGAGCCGAGCGCACCGGCGAGACGGGCGGAGCCTGGCGAGCTTGAGCAGTGCACTAATGGTGGACAGAGGCTGGGCATCGCATGGGCATGGCATTTGTGGCTCATTTAAGGCGAACGACGACGAAGTAGTGATGCAGGGAGATGCAGTCGAGCACGGGCGAGCTCCTGGACAACGTTTGAGGTCGAGACGAGGAGTGAGTGGACGAGAACAGTAGCTGGAATGAGCCAGAGCACACGTTTAACCATGACACAAGCCTGATCACCACACGCATTGGCGCCAGTGGCGCACTTTGGTGTGTCCGACCATGTCCATTAGAATGACCTTAGTGGCCTGAGTCTAAATGAAGAAATAATTTGGTCCAGGGGCAAAGAAGAGATTTGCAGATGGCCCCAAAGCAAACCAGAAGCCAAGTGTTTGTGCTGTGCAGTGGGGACACCTGCTTGGTAACATACTAAATAATTTGTCTGGTGATGATCACACACTAAGGTGATATTTATTACCAAAAATCAGCTTAAGAGGAGGAGTTTAGATGAGGGTTGCTGTAGAAACCACCATAATGTACAGAATATGAAATTTGGATGATTCACTCTGAGGCAAGTTGAGCTAAAATTGGGCATGTACCAATTATTTGAAGATATGAAGATGCTCAAAAAATTTCAAGCCATTTGGATGAACCAAACTAGCACTTGCTTCATATAGCTTTGCTTTGGACAAAAACTTGGAAAAATTGCACAGGGCAAATGGTGCAATGGATTGAGCCAAATTTTGGTGGATGGAGTTTATATAGCTAGGATAATGTCCTCGTAAATTTGCAGCTTAAGTGAAGCAATATAAAATATGGTTGCTTCACAAACTGAAAATCTGACCAGAAACTAAGATTTGGAGCTGGGCTCACATAGATGAGTTACATGAGCTCATATTTGGTTGAGGGTGATTATCCGATCATATGAAGGACCTTGCAAAATTTCAACTCAATTGGATATGCCTAGCTAGTACTTCCTTCACAATGAATTCCCTCAAACATGAACTTTGAAAAATTGCTCAGAAATATTTGCTAGGCCAATTGAGTTTAATTTTGGCATGAGGCAATTATATGGACATGAAAAGGCATCCAAAAATTTTGGAGTCAATAGGGCAAAGATAAATGGCACTTGCTTCACAATCTGCCATTCAGGATAGAATAGGAAATGAATTAATTGAGCATGATGGGAAACATGGCCAATGAAATATTTTTCCATATTTGAGGAAGATATGACCCAAAAAATTATGAGAATTATTTGGGATTTTTAGGAGTGATGGAAATATAGGTTGCTTCACAACCTAGGGCAAATTGGGTTATTCCTTTAATAGAAAAAGGAATATTCCCTAGAGAAAGAATATTGGGGTTTGGTCCAAGATGGAAATGGGAAGGCCTTGGGAAGGGTTTGGGGATGACAGGCCACTATGGAAAGAAAGAAGAGGTCATCGTCTTCAGTTTCCAAACCACATAGCCACAGAAAAAGAAAACTCAAGCAAAAATCTCAGAAAATCAAAAGAAAAAGAAAGGGCCAAAAATCAGGCTGTGACAGTTTTGGCATTCAGCTTGCGGATTCCCGCGGTGACATTGGGGTAATATATGCATAGAGGTTGATGCATGTTCTCATCTTTTGTTTCTCCGGTAGAAATCTTCGGGCACTCTTTGAGGTTCTTTGTGTTGGATTGAGTATTATGAATCTGAAATTATTTGGTGTTATTTTAGTACGAACTCTTGGATAGATCAATCGGAAAGAATAGCTTCGAGGTGGTTTCATACCCTACAAACGGTTTCTTCTTATGTTCTTTGCTAGATAGGAACTTTGGAGTGATTCTTCGTTCCACGTTGAGGGAGGGTTATATGATCCAATTATATTAGCATTGTTGAGAGATTGCACTAGTGAAAGTACGGACCCTAGGACTCATCTTTAAGCATTGCAATACCGTTTTTGTGCCCGTATACTATTTGCTACCTTGTTATTTTTATTTATTCAGATTATAAAAATATATTTCTACCATCCATATAACACTTTTATCAACATCTCTTCGCCGTGCACCTATACAAATTGCCATTGTATTGGGTGTGTTGGGGCACAAGAGATTTCTTGTATTTGATTCTAGGGTTGTTTGAGAGAGACCATCTTCATCCTACGCCTCCCATGGATTGATAAACCTTAGGTCATCCACTTAAGGGAAAATTGCTACTTTCCTACAAAACTCTGCGCTTGGAGGCCCAACATGTGTCTACAAGAATAAAGTTGCGTAGTAGACATCAAGGAGCCCAAGTAGGATTCGGTCCTACTTGGGGCGCCTCCTCGCCTCTCCCCTCCCCCTCCCACCTATATATATATATATATGGGGGGGCAAGCAACACCAGATAGCTGTTTAGCCGTGTGCGGCGCCCCCCTCCACCATTTACACCCTGATCATATTTTCGTAGTGCTTAGGCGAAGCCCTGCGAGGATCATTTCACCATCACCATCACCGCGTCGTTGTGCTGATGAAACTCATCGGCTACCTTGACGTCTTGCTGGATCAAGAAGGCGAGGGACGTCATCAAGCTGAACGTGTGCAGAACACGGAGGTGTCATGCGTTCGGTACTTGATCGGTTGAAACACGAAGAAGTTCGACTACATGAACCGCATTGAGAAACGCTTCCGCTTATGTTCTATGAGGGTAGGTAGACACACTCTCCCCCTCGTTGCTATGCATCTCCATGGATAGATCATTGCGTGTGCGTAGAAATTTTTTGTTTTCCATGCAACGTTTCCCAGCAGCTATATCGCGAGCTATTGATCTACAACATAGATTTGCAAAAACTATTAAGACTAAGTTCATGATAAATTTAAATTCAATTAATCAAATTACTAATGAACTCCCACTTAAATCAACATCCCTCAAGTTGTCTAAGTGATACATGATCCATATCAACTAAACATGTCCGATCATCACGTGAGATGGGGTAGTCATCAATGGTGAACATCTCTATGTTGATCATATCTAGTATATTCCTCATGTTCAACATTTTGGTCTCTAGTGTTCCAAGGCCATATCTGTACGTGCTAGGCTCGTCAAGTTTAACCCAAGTATTCCACATCTGCAAAACTGTATTGCACCCGTTGTATGTGAACGTAGAGTCTATAACACCTGATCATCACATGGTGTCTCAACACGACGAGCTGTAGCAATGGTGCATACTCAGGGAGAACACTTTTACCTTGAAATGTAGTGAAGGGATCATATTATAATGCCACCGCCGTACTAAGCAAAATAAGATGCATAAAAGATAAACATCACATGCAATCAAAATATGTGACATGATATGGCCATGATCATCTTGTGCTTTTGATCCCATCTCCAAAGCATCGCCATGATCTCCATCATCACCGGCTCGACACCTTGATCTCCATCGTGGTGTCGTGATCGTCTTGAGAACTATTGCTTCTACAACTATCGCTAACGCATAGTGATAAAGTAAAGCAATTACATGGCATTTGCATTTCATACAATGAAGAGACAACCATAAAGGCTCTTGCCAGTTGTCGATAACTTACAAAACATGATCATCTCATAAAGTAACGTTTATCACATCATGTCTTCACCATATCACATCACAACATGCCTTGCAAAAACAAGTTAGACGTCTTCTACTTTGTTGTTGCAAGTTTTATGTGGCTGCTACGGGCTTCTAGCAAGAACCGTTCTTACCTACGCATAAAACCACAAAGGTGTTTCGTCAAGTTTGTTGTTTTAACCTTCTTCAAGGTCTGGCCACAGTCAAATCTGATTCAACTAAAGTAGGAGAAACAGACACCCGCCAGCCTCCTTTATGTAAAACTAGTTGCATGTCTGTTGGAGGAACAGGTCTCATGTGCGTGGACATGTAAGGTTGGTCCGGGCCGCTTCATCCCACAATACAGCCGAATCAAAATAATAGGTTGGTGGTAAGCTGTATGACTAACAACGCCCACAACTCTTTGTGTTCTACTCATGCATATCATCTACGCATAGACCTAGATCATGATGCCACTGTTGGGAATCGTTGCACGGGAAACAAAAAAATTATATGCACACACAATGATCTATCCATGGAGGTGCATCACAACAAGGGGGAGAGTGTGTCTACGTACCCTTGTAGACCGTAAGTAGAAGCGTTTCTCCACACGGTTGATGTAGTCGAACTTCTTCGCGCTTTAACAGATCAAGTACCGGACGCACGACACCTCCGCGTTATGCACACGTTCAGCTCGGTGACATCCCTCGCCTTCTTGATCCAACAAGATGTCGAGATAGTAGATGAGTTCCGTCAGCACGACGGCGTGGTGACGGTGATGTTGAAGTGATCCTCGCAGGGCTTCGCCTAAGCACTATGAAACTATGACCGGGGGTGTAAACGGGGGAGGGGGACACCGCACATGGCTAGGCAAATTGTCTGGTGTGTGCTAGGCGCCCCCTTTCCCACATATATATAGGTGGGAGGGGGAGGGGAGGCAGTGATAACCCACAAGTATAGGGGATCGCAATAGTTTTCGAGGGTAGAGTATTCAACCCAAATTTATTGATTCGACACAAGGGGAGCCAAAGAATATTCTCAAGTATTAGCAGTCGAGTTATCAATTCAATCACACCTGAAAGACTTAATATCTGCAGCAAAGTATTTAGTAGCAAAGTAGTATGGAAGTAATGGTAACGGTGGCAAAAGTAACAGTAGCAGTTTCGTAGCAATTGTAACAGTGGCAATGGAAAAGTAACTTAGCAAAGATCAATATGAAACGAACTTGTAGGCAATGGATCAATGATGGATAATTATGTCGGATGGCATTCATCATGAAACAGTTATAACATAGGGTGACACAGAACTAGCTCCAAGTCATCAATATAATGTAGGCATGTATTCCGAATATAGTCATACGTGCTTATGGAAAAGAACTTGGATGACATATTTTGTCCTACCCTCCCGTGGCAGCGGGGTCCTAATGGAAACTAAGGAATATTAAGGCCTCCTTTTAATAGAGAACCGGACCAAAGCATTAGCACTTAGTGAATACATGAACTCCTTAAACTACGATCATCACCAGGAAGTGTCCCAACTATTGTCACTCCAGGGTTGCCGGATCATAACACGTAGTAGGTGACTATAACTTGCAAGATAGGATCAAGAACAAAATATATTCATGAAAACATAATAGGTTCAGATTTGAAATCATGGCACTCGGGCCCTACTGACAAGCATTAAGCATAGCAAAGTCATAGCAACATCAATCTTAGAACATAGTGGATATTAGGGATCAAACCCTAACAAAACTAACTCGATTACATGATAAATCTCATCCAACCCATCACCATCCAGCAAGCCTATGATGGAATTACTCACACACGGCGGTGAGCATCATGAAATTGGTGATGGAGGATGGTTGATGATGACGATGGCATCGATTTCCCCTCTCCGGAGCCCAAAAACGGACTCCAGATCTGCCCTCCTGAGGAAGAACATGAGGTGGCGGCTGTTGTGGTTCTAACTCTGACAGTGATGTAGGGGGGTATGTATGGAGAGGCTAGATCTTAGTTATGGAGGAGTTGTAAGCACACGAGGATTACGAGTTCAGGCCCTTCTCGGAGGAAGTAACAGCCCTACATCTCGGTGCCCGGAGGCGGTCGACTGAATTATGTGTGTATGAATAACAGGGGTGCCAACCCTTGATACTAAGGAGGGGGTGGCTTATATAGAGTTCGCAGGCCCCTCCAGCCCTTAGCAATGCAAGGTTTAAAGTACATTAAGACTGGGGGTTACTGGTAACGCCCCTAATAAAGTGCTATGATGACCATAAAAGCTAGTTAATGACCGACCATTTGCGTGCAGGGTGACTTTAGATCTCCTGGCAGTCGAGTGGTTGGAATTTGGTCGAGTGATTGCTTCGTGGTCGAGTGTCTTGAATCTGTCGAGTGGGATACCTCCAAGTCGATTGAAAGGTGACTTCTTCTAGGGATGTCCTTGGGTAGGGTACTTAGGACAGGTCCATGCCCCTATCCTAGGTACATAGCTTCATCATTAGCCCCCGAATGGATCGAGGTTCGAGTTGGGAAGGAGTTGGGGATCTTTCCGACTGGTTCTTCATGTTATATGAACGTCTTGTTTTGGATCAATTGTCACGGATGACGTCGTCAACTTCTTTCAGTCGCCTTGATCCATTCTTGGCCTCTTGTCGAGTGAATTTCTTTACTTGTGAAGTTCCGAGTGACGGTGTGAAAGGGATCTTCTGTTTGATGAGTTGTTCTGCGGCCCGCGGATTTTGCAGGATTTGAATTTCGGGAAGCATGCGGGACGGGGGCGGCCGCAGTAATCGGATGGGATAGGATGGAAGCTCCTTGATCCCCACGCCACCTTTTTCGCCACATACCACGCGTGTTCCTGTTGCGGGATTTGACGGGATTGCCTAGGCCTACCAGTCAGCCACTCGGAAGCGACCTCTTATAAGTTGCCGGCTCGGGACCCCCGAACAGTGCGCCTTCACTTTTCCCCCTTCCTTCACAAGATCCTCCGCCACCTCCGCTCCCACCTTGGTGCCGTAGGTCTGTTCGAGCTTCGCTGGTGACGATGGTGAAGGAGAAGACGTCGGCTCTGGAGCGCGCGAAGAAGGCGGCGGTGCAGGGGAAGGGGAAGAAGTCCGCTCGGGGCGGATCTTCCTCAAGGACTGCTCTGCCCAAGGATTGGATCCAGGGCGACTGGATGCCGTCGGTGATTCGGCAGGATGATCTCGATGATCTGGTCGAGGGGGGATTCATTCCCCACGAATCTGCGCGCCTCCCGGGGAAAGAAGTCGAACCCCAGCCTCTTGATGGTGAGTGCGTCCTCCTCGCCACCCATATCGATCGTGGATTCTCTCTACCTCCTCATCCTTTTTTTCAGAGCTTCTTGAACTTCTTCCGAGCGCAGCTCCATCACTTTACTCCCAATTCTATTGTGTATCTTGCTGCTTTCGTTTCCTTGTGTGAGAACTTCTTGGGTTGCCGCCCCCATTGGGGACTCTTCAAGCACATCTTCACTTGCCGCTCTCAGTCGGTCAAGAAGGCCAAGTCGAGTGACGAACGGATGCAGGTGATCCAGCTGTGCGGGGGCCTGGCGATCCAGATGAGGGGAAAAGGTTCCTTTCCGTCTATCACTTTTCCCGAGTCAGTCCGTGGGTGGCAGTCGACTTGGTTTTACTGTAAAGACCAGGTGACCCCAAGACAGTCGACTAGGCTTCCCCCTTTTTCTCTGAATCGAGCACAAAAACCTGCCTCTCTGAAAGTGACGCCGGAGGAAAAGGCGCAAGTCAAGGTGCTGGTCGGTCGAGTGGTTCAGCTTGTCCGCGAGGGTGTGACTGGCATGGACTTGTTGGAAGTCTTCCTTCGGAGGCGCATCCAACCGCTTCAGGCTCGTGACCACCCGATGTGGCTGTACTCGGGTCTCGAAGACACCACTCGGATTCACCCAGAGGAGGTCACTGACGAGATGTTGGAAGGGTGGCTGTCGAGTATCACAGGGAACAAGGACAACCCCCGAGGAGCCAGGAGGATTCCTCCACTCGACCAAACATACGAAGTGGACAAGGTCTGACCTTGCGTTTCCGACTGTGATCTTCCTTTCTTTATTTGTTCTTTTTGGATCAGTCGATTGACTTTTGTCTCGTTTGTTGTCCTCTAGGCCACTACTGAGATGTACTCGACACCCAATGGAGCACAGGAGCAGGCCGAGGAAGGAGAGGCGAGCGGAGGCGAAAGTGGAGACGAGGGAGAAGAGTGGGAATCTGACGGCGAAGGAGAGGGGGATGACGACGACGACTCTAGTGAAGAGGAGGAGGAAGAAGTCGAACCTCCCCGCTCAGAACGGCGATCCAAGCTTACACACGACCCTGCGCGGGAACGTGGTAAGGCGACTGTCCCTGTTGGGCAGTCGTCGAAGCGCCCTCGGACCTCATCTCCAGCGCCGACAAAAAAAGCTCCCAAGCACCCACGCGCGACGCCGTCCAAGCCGCCCAAGGCTCTGCCCAAGATGAAGATGACTATCCCCACCATTTCTGGGTAATAGTAGAATTTGTTTTCCTTTGTCGAACGTGACGGACTCTTGGTCGACTCATTGAATAAGCTGACTGACTTTCGAAATTTGCAGTGCTGCCACCTCGGAGATCTCCGCCAAGGACGATGATCAAGAGATGGAAGACGCTGTTACCTCCAACCCCGGTACGATTACTGATGCTCTACTTTTAGTCGACTGACGATTTCTTATAATTCTGGTCGATTGGATTTTTCTTGTAGCTCCTCCTCATGTCATTGACCTCCCTGATGATGACGACGAAGTGCCGCTGAGGGCGCGAAGGAATAAGAGGGCGCCGGCTGGCAAGACCCCACAAACTACTCCGGCGCCTGAGGCCGCAGTCCGGGAGGGTGGTGATACCACTCGGGTTTCTGTGACCTTCGCTGAACCTCTGACGAGTGTCTGGCCTTCGACGTCGACTGCAAATCTGCCTTCGCTTTTTGCCACACACCACGTCCCTGAGG
Organism: Triticum urartu; assembly: GCF_003073215.2. Lineage (NCBI taxonomy): Eukaryota > Viridiplantae > Streptophyta > Magnoliopsida > Poales > Poaceae > Triticum > Triticum urartu. The sequence continues at coordinate 627,803,402 of NC_053023.1, forward strand.
ACCAAGTGGGTGCCGCTAAAGAGGCTATACGCCAGGCGGGGATCATGATGGAGCAAGTGAAGGTGGTTCGGGAAGCCAGCCAAGCAGCTTATGATGCGAGCTCAGCTCTTCAGAGCAACGTCCAGGTCAGTCGATTCACCGCTTGTTCTGTTAGGATATGCTATCTGAAGAATCTCTTTTCCGAAGATCTTTATATCTGTACACCCGCTGGGTGTGTCTATTAATCTTTTTGACGAGTGGGGGCACGCTAAGTGCACCCACTGGGTGTAGTCCCCAAGACTACGGTGGACTGCTGGCAGTCGACTGTAGTCTTTATATTATGTTGCTTTAGCTGAACTTCTTCACTCGGTCTGGTCAGGCCATGTCGAATGGAACTGTACACGGTCGGCTGCGGGCAGTCGATTTTTTTTGGTCGAACCAGTGGGGGCACGCTGAGTGCACCCACTGGGTGTAGTTCCCGAGACTACTGTCGAATGTTTTTGATTCGGCTGTAGTCTTAGAAACGCCATCATTGTCTCTTGGTTACTCGGAAGCAACTTATCTTGGATGTCTGTCGACTGATTTTTTGCAGAAATCCTGCGAACTTGTGGCTCGCTACACTGAGTTGGAGAACAAACAGATCCAGCTGAACCTTGACTTGAAGCTTGCTCAGGAGAACTTGCAGAAGGCGAGGGACGAAGCAAAAGGTATGGCTGGTGAGCTTTTGTCGACTGTCCTTTCTTTTTGGCCGTCCTCGATGTTGATCTCACTTGCTGTTTCGTAGACAAAATGGAGGAGGCTCTGAAGAAGAAGGATCAAGACCTTGCCGAAGCACAGAAGGAGGCCCTGAACAAAATGAAGCTTGCTGAAGAAAAACTGGCTTCAGTCGGTACTCTTGAAAAGGAAAACTCCAGGCTGAAAACTGCTCTCGACGCGGCTAATCGAGAGGTCAGCCGTCTGAAGAATGGCAATATAGCTCTAAATGACAAGGCAAGTGAACTGGCGGGGAAGAGGAACGATCTGGAGGCTTATCGCGGTGGACTCGCCAAGAAGCTGTTCGTCATGCTCGAGGGTAATTACTCCGGCCCGACTGACTTGCAGTTACCAAATCTGCGTAGAGCCACTCACTTATCCTTGAATTGTGTTTACAGAATTCTGCCAGAACTTCGAAGAGGAGACCAGTCGAGTGGAGACAGACTTGGACCCCATCAATTCTCCAGTGAAGGACGAGGCTGCTATGAACGTGCTCCGACTGGAATCTCGTGTTGCCGGCGTTGTTGACTATCTTGCTCGGTTGAAGGTTGCGATGTCACGGATCGACACGTCGCTCTGGCCTAGGACGACGCTTCAGAATGACCTCGAGTCCATGATGACTCGACTGAATGAAGTCCCAGGTCGAGTGGCGGAATGGAAGAAATCTTCTGCTAGATGTGGCGCTGACGTCGCTCTGTCTCTGGTCCGCGTCCACTGCAAGGAGGCACGAGAAGAAAAGTTGGCCGCCATCCAAGTTGCCAATACCAGGAAGCACAACTTTCAAGACTTCATGGAGACTTTCATTGCTGCTGCCACTCACATTGCAGACGGGATCGACTTGGACGAGTTCGTCGCCCCTTCCAGTCCTCCGCATGAGGAATAAAAACTTTTATGCTTCACTTTAAATTTGCCTCGGAATGCTGAGTGGATTTTGTAACCGTTAAACTCTGTCGAGCTGGAGGCTCGAGTACTTTGATCTGCGGTCTAGAACCTTTGGATCTTATCTGAACTTGATTTATCGTTGAATATCTTCATGAATTATCTGTCGAGTGGAACTTGTTCTTCACTCGAAATAACTTTGTATTTGTGGTGCAACTCCGAAGGAGAAGGTAGCAGTCGATTTGCACCTCGTCGTCCTTGCGGATTGGGATGTGTTCCGTACTTAGACGAGCACTAGGCTGCAGCTAAGCCTCCGAGTGGAAGCTCTGCTCTCCACTCGGTAGGATTTTAAAAACTTAGGCGAGTACTGGACTGCAGCTAAGCCCCCGAGTGGGAGGTCTGCTCTCCACTCGGTAGGATTTTTTCAAACTTAGGCGAGTACTGGACTGCAGCTAAGCCCCCCGAGTGGGAGGTCTGCTCACCACTCGGTAGGATTTTTAAATACTTAGGAGAGCACTGGGCTACAGCTAAGCCTCCGAGTGGGAGGTTTGCTCTCCACTCGGTAGGATTTTTAAACACTTAGGCGAGCACTGGGCTGCAGCTAAGCCTCCGAATGGGAGTCTGGCTCACCACTCGGTAGGATTTTTAAACACTTAGGAGAGCACTGGGCTGCAGCTAAGCCTTCGAGTAGGAGTCTGGCTCACCACTCAGTAGGATTTTTAAACACTTAGGTGAGCACTGGGCTGCAGCTAAGCCTCCGAGTGGGAGTCTGGCTCACCACTCGGTAGGATTTTTAAACACTTAGGCGAGCACTGGGCTGCAGCTAAGCCTCCGAGTGGGAGGTTTGCTCTCCACTCGATAGGATTTTTAAACACTTAGGCGAGCACTGGGCTGTAGCTAAGCCTCCGAGTGGGAGGTTTGCTCTCCACTCGGTAGGATTTTTAAACGCTTAGGCGAGCACTGGGCTGCAGCTAAGCCTCCGAGTGGGAGTCTGGCTCACCACTCGGTAGGATTTTTAAACACTTAGGTGAGCACTGGGCTGCAGCTAAGCCTCCGAGTGGGAGTCTGGCTCACCACTCGGTAGGATTTTTAAACACTTAGGCGAGCACTGGGCTGCAGCTAAGCCTCCGAGTGGGAGGTTTGCTCTCCACTCGGTAGGATTTTTAAACACTTAGGCGAGCACTGGGTTGCAGGTAAGCCTCCGAGTGGGAGGTTTGCTCTCCACTCAGTAGGATTTTTAAACACTTAGGCGAGCACTGGGCTGTAGCTAAGCCTCCGAGTGGGAGTCTGGCTCACCACTCGGTAGGATTTTTAAACACTTAGGCGAGCACTGGGCTGCAGCTAAACCTCTGAGTGGGAGTCTGGCTCGCCACTCGAGCACTGAGCTGCAGCTAAGCCTCCGAGTGGGAGTCTGGCTCATCACTCGGTAGGATTTTTTTTTACAAACTTAGGCGAAACGGATTCGCAGCTAAGCCACCCACTGGGGGATTTCACACGCAAACAAAAGCAACAACAATTATAGGAAAATTTGTAACACTCTTGTCTTTGATAAATAGACTACAGAAGTTTTTCTTATTACATCTCATCCGAGT